>NC_048598.1:122872996-123122996 GCF_003668045.3 Cricetulus griseus
GTGTCACTAATCAGGTAGCAAGAATAGGAAAAGACCAGTAGCCAGGAGGAATCAGGAGAAGCCCCTTGCCTGCTGAGCTCCTCCCTTTCCTCGTGAGCCTGCCTGTGATGCTCACTGTCAAATGGGAAGTACTTAGTCTGTTTTTCCAGGACAGGTACTGCAGGGTGGATTTGGAGCTGTAAGTTGATGACTGATACAAGCTGTTATCAGTCATTAGAACTGGGGTTGGGAAACAGTTCCACCAGGAGCTCGATAATAAGCAGTTAGAGATTTGTGAGTCATGTAGTCACTGTCAAAGCTACTGACGTTGGCCACTGTCATACAAAATCAGTATAGACAAGATATAAACAAATATACATGGCTGGGTTCCAGGAAAACCTGATTTACAAAAACCGGCAATGGACTAAGCCAACTCCTGACGTGGAACTTCAGAGTGAAGAAAAACAAAACCAAACCTCTTCTCTGGAAAGGTTTGTATATTGTATATTGGGGGTGGTGGTGGTGAGAGTAGGGTGTACAGAGCTGAGGCAGAAGAGGGAGGCCCAACAAGAGGAATTTGGGGGTTTTGTGGGTTGGTTGCTTCTAAGATAGGGTCTTGAAGCCTCAAATCCTCAAGCCTCCTGCTTCACACGCCCAAGTGCTGGGATTATGATCACACTGACAGCAAAAGGAATTTAAATAAAGACAATAATGTGTATGTTGGGTGATGCATTTGTTTTTGTTTTAGTCTAAATTAATAAGCTATGGCATTAAAAAGTCTAAGGACTGGTACAAGGCAAAATAAATCTGTATTTAAGATGAGAGTCAGAGGGGTTAAAAAAAAAAAAACTAAAAACTTGTTGGGGTTAGAGAGATGGTTCAGAGGTCAGGAGAATTTACTGCTCTTCCAGAGAGCTTTAGTTCAGTTCTGCCCCTGACAAGGTATGTGGCAGGTAGGGCACAACTACCTGTAACTCCAGTTTCAGGGGCTCACACATACACACACACACACACACACACACACACACACACACACACACACACACATCTTCCTATTGGTTTGACCGTATCTACAGGGCTTATCAAGAAAATCAAAATAAATGGTATTTACCACTGCTCAGTAAAAATATGTTTGCTTATAATTTTACATACAGTCTTTCTAGTTCTTCAAGATATTTTTTTGAGACAGGGTTTCTCTGTGCAACAACTCTGGCTGCCCTGGAACACAATTTGTAGACCAGTTGGCCTTGAACTCACAGAGATCACCTGCCACTGCCTCCTGAGTTCTGGTATTAAAGGCATATGCCACCATACCCAGCTTTCTGCAAGATAATTTAATGGAATTCTCTGCAAAGAGGAAAACCCAGGCATGGATACGTTGACTTGTCCACCCCTCTCATCACCACCTGAAGTGATATCTCTCCAGATTCACAGTTCAATGTGGAAGTTCAAAGCATGGCATTCATTCTCTTCAAGATTAGACAGAGCCTGGTCCAAATCCCAGCCCCACCGCTTACTGGCCATGTGACCAACGGCTCCTTTACTATTTCATGCTGCATGTCGTATAAAGCTTTTTTTAGACTTTATTGCATGGATGCTTGTTCAGCAAACATCCCTGAGCAATAAATAAGGTAGTGCCCCCACCAAGGTCAGAGGGAGAATCTTCTTTGCCAGCCAGGATAACTAAAATAATGCCCTCCTTGGGACAAAGAGAGCCCATGCTTGCTATTAGCTCCCATGTTAGTTACTCTTCACATTGCTATGGTCAAATATCCGATATAAGCAACTTGAGAGAAAAATATTTATTTTGATTCCTGGTTTAAAAATGGTTACAGTCCATCATGATGCAAAGGCATAGAGACAGGTGACATTGTGTCCATAGTCAAAAAACAGAGGTACAAATGTAAGACTGTTGGTACTTAGCTCACATTGCATTTTCTGTCCCTTTTTTTTTTTTTGCAGGTGTAACATTAAAGTTTTTTTTCTATTACTTTTTTTATTTTATTAGTTCAAATTAGGAACAAGCTTGCTTCAGATGTCAATCCCTTCTTCCTCTCCCTCCCCTCCTCCCCAACATCCCACCTGCCCCTAGCCATCCCCCCTCCACTCCCCAGGCAGGATAAGGCCCTCAAAAGGGGCTCCCCAAAGTCTACCACATCATCCTGGGCCAGGCCTAGGCCCTTCCCCATGTGTCCAGGTCAAGAGAGCATCCCTTCACAAGGGATGGGCTCTCAAAATCCCTTTTTTTTTTAAAGACCTTACATATTTAATACAGTGTGTTACCCCTGTACAAATGGAAAAAAAATTAAGTTCAACATTTCTAGACCAATATGGCTGTTAATTTTTGTACAATGCCAACTCAACACAGGAAACTGGGATACTTTTTCCAAAGTTGACAGCACAGCTAAAGTTTCCAAAAATTCAAATTATATATGCATATATTTATATTTATATAAAAAGACCAATAATGGCAGTATGTTTGAGACAAAAAGGTCTTTGTATTTCAGCATAGGTTAGCCTCCAGGTCAATACTAAGGATAACCTTGAATTTTCTGATCTGCCTCCACCTCCTGAGTGCTGGGATTACAGAAATGCACTATCATGCAGGCTTTATGTGGTATTAGAGATCAAACTCAGGTCTTTGTGCATGCCAGGCAAGCACTGTGCCAACAGAGCTACACCCCCACCTCTCATTACCTTCTCTCATTCAGTCCAGGACCCGAGATGATGGGCTGGTGCTCCCACGTTCAGACTGGGCCTTCCTCCTGAAGCTAACCCTCCCTGAAAATGCCATACAGACACACCTAGAGGCGTGTCTCTAGGCGATTCAAGTGCAATCAAACTGATATATTAAGCATCACAGCCCCCTTTAAAATATTAGAGTGCCCCAACTGTGACATATGCCCCTTTTGTGTGCAAAATCTACTTGGTCCCACTCTCCGACCAAGAAAATGAATCTCATGTTCTTTCTGTACATGACTAACAAAGTCCTTTGTTTCTGGCCCGGGAGTATCAGTGTCTTCTGCCAGCATCTATGCAAGATGGAGGCTGACTCGCTAGCTTTTAAGTAGGATGAAGGTCAAACCTTACAGCTCTTAACATCATCACCTAATAGTCAAAAGGATCAATTCCTACTTCCTTGACCACCATTGCGCTTTGTCATCTGCTCCCAGTATAAAACACTGACTTGTTTTCCTTTTTGTTTTTTTGTTTTTTGCCAGTGTCACCCGAGGCTGGCAACTGTTAGTTTCTTTGGATATTTGATTCCAGAAGAAACCAGTTTGGACATCTGTAGCCCTTAGCACGGGGTGCATATTCTTCTGAGTGTTCTGCTCACACAGCACACTCCTTCTGTTCCTTGTTGGTCTCATCCATGCATCTCTTTTTCCTTTGAAGGCCCATCAACGACTTCCTCTTATCAACCTATCTTTCCTCCCTGGGTGACCTCATTCATATTACTGGTTTTAAGAATACCTTAGTTAGGGTTTCTACTGCTAGATAGAATACCACGACCAAAGCAACTTGGGGAGGAAAGATTTTATTTCTGCTTACAGTTCTACATCACAGTTTCATCATTGAAGGAAGTCAGGGCAGGAAGTCAAGGCAAGACCCTGGAGGCTGGGACAGATACAGAGGCAATGGAGGGATGCTGCTTACTGGCTTGCTCCCCAAGGCTTGCTCAGCCTGCTTCCTTACACACCCAGGATCCCACAACAGGTAGGCCCTCCCACATCAATCACTAATTAAGAAAAGGCAACACAGTTTGGCCTACAGAACAGTCTGGGGATGCATTTTTTCTGGTTGAGGTTACCTTTTCTTAACTGAGTCTAGCTTGTGTCAGGTCGACTTAAAACTAACCAGCACAGGAACCTTACATAGGTGAGGACATCCTCAATCTAGCTCCAGTCCAGACCTCTAATATGACTTACCCAGCCACCTGTTGAGCAGCCCTGCTCTATATTTAACTGATGTGTGGGGCAACTGTCTAACACTGGCATCCCATAGCAGGTAGTCCTCCCCCTGGACCCAATGTCTTTCCGTGACACACACAGCATCTCACTATTCCAGACAGTCTTTTTTTTTTTTTTTTTTGGTTTTTCAAGAGAGGGTTTCTCTGTGGCTTTGGAGACTGTCCTGGAACTAGCTCTTGTAGACCAGGCTGGTCTCGAACTCACAGAGATCCACCTGCCTCTGCCTCCTGAGTGCTGAGACTAAAGGTGTGCGCCACCAACACCCCGCTTCCAGACAGTCATTCTTGATCCTTCACTTTTCCAAACCCTAGAGCTGAGATATGAAGTGTTTTTCCTTTCATTCTGTTTACAGAACCCCCACTCCTCTTTCCCTACCACAGCTCCATTTTTGGTTCTAGCATTCCCTGTGTTGGGTTACTGCAGTGCCTCCCTAACTGGGCTTCCTTAGTCTTTTTGTCCTTTGCCCTGCTGTTGTTAGAGTTACGTTCCTAAAATATAAGATAAATCTATGTCGTTTCCTTGCTCAAAACCATAACTTTCTCCTCACAGTTTCCCTGTCAGAGTCTTAAACAGCATAGTTCAGCACTCTCTAATGCTACATCTCACCTACCTCCTCTCCTTGGAGGATTCCAATCTGGAATCTCTTTGGCCACTACCACTCAAAATGGGATGAGGTGTCAGCAAACAGCACTCATTAAATGGTACTAACTTGCTTTGTCACGTGAAACTAGCAATTCAGAAGTTTCGCTCACTGGTCACTTACGCTCTGCCAGCATCAAACCCATACATGTTTTTGTTTTGTTTTGTTTTTTAATTTAGGTTAGCATACAATGTAATGACATCTTCACACATATGTGTCATTACACTTCGCTCTCATTCGTTCTCCCATCTTGGTTTGCCTTAAATAATAAACTCACAATTTGGATCAAGCGCTCTATTTCTACCCAATCACTTGCTGTCTAGTTTGTTTGTGTCTCAGGATCCCTTTGAGAAATATTCCATCTCACCCACTTCATTCCACCCACCTAAGGGGCCCAAAGATTAGGTTTCTAGTGATATTGCTCTATCCACACCTCTCTGTATGTGTGTATTACATGTGTATGCATACAGGTCTATATTCACACATATGTCTATATTCATACATAAATATGTGTAGTTGCTGTGTTTTTAATAGCTTTGTCGTCCTCTAAGCAAACAAACGAACCTCCTTAAGTGGCCACCAGGAGGCGCCAAGGGCAGCGAAAGACCTGCGGTACCTTGGCTGTAGAGATGGAGATGGATGCAGCGGCGAGGGAACCCAGCTTCCTTTTTTAAGAATCAGTGTGAGCAAGGGAACAGAGCCACGTTATTTTAGGGAGACTTTGTCGCACTCCCCCTCCCCCGGGTAGGTAGCGTCTGGGATGTGTGCACCCTGTTCATAGTCCCTCATGGAGAGACGCTGGATGCTGCAGCCGGCAGTAACCCGACCCCGCCGGCGCAGGGACTGAAGAGGCGCCGGGGAGAGCCGCTAGAGGTGAACAAAAGCCCTCGGTGTGGGGACCGGAGCCCGGACCTGGGGTAAGTGAACCCTCCCGGGGATCTAGCAGCTCCCAGCATGGAGCGGAAGGGTTTACAGCGCTAAGAGCCCACTTCCCTGAGATGCAGTGAAGGAACTGGTGGGTGTCTGTCTGGGAGCTGGTGTCTGAGTCCACCATACTGGGGGTTGATTCATTCAGCCTTGGAGATCGGGCGCATCTGGTCGGAGCCAGGTGCTTTGTGCATCCCGGGCAAACACCGGGTGGGGGCTGCAGGAAGAAGCAGGCAGAGCTCCCAGCAAGCCCTGCCGGAGAGGCAGGAGAAAGAATCCATCACTCCACTCAGAGAGGAGCCTTTGGAGACTTCTCTCAGCCTTTCCATCTCCCAGGGGCCCTGCGCCCCGGGTCCTTTTGGCAGAGAGAAATCAACCATAAACTTCTTCCTAGGCAACTGGGGCCCTCGCAGCAATGCACTTTGGCATGAACAGGCCTCTTCCCCTTTTGTGTTCCTGCAAAGCTGCAGCCCAGCAGCCCGCCTAAGCTACAAACAAATAGCTAATCCTCCCGGGAGTCCTCCAGCGCCTCCCTCGCTGGCTGCTGCTTTGCACCTCAATCTTAACAGGAAGGGGATGCATCTAGCGGGTCTGGTACCAACGTATTCTCACCACAGGCCCTGCATTCTAGGACTAAGGGAGATTGAGGCTGCTGAATGAGCCCCAGTGTCCCCCACCCCCATCCCAACTGTTCAGCCTGGGTTTTCAGGGCATCGGTTTTAGGATTTACGTTCCATCAGGCCCCTGAGTCTGAAATCGGATTAGTTGGGAGGGGTCAATATGGTCGAGGAGGGACAAACAGCTCACGGATGCATTCCTCTATGCCCACCCCCTCCTCCCGTCGTCTCAGGGACTCCAACAAAGGACGAGACTCAGCTATGGTGGACCCGGTGCCAGAAGAGGAGAAAGAGGGAGCCGAACCCGGTGGCTCAGAAGGGAATGGGGCCACAGCATCCGTGCCCCCAGATGCCCAGGGAGCCCAACAGCCTGCTGCCTCCTCGACCTCCGCCTCGGCGGTGGCTCCACACAAGGCCGAAGTCCCCTGCGGAGCAGAAGGTGGGCGTCGCGAGCAGTCGCCATTGCTGCACCTCGACCTCTTCAACTTCACCTGCCCGGAGGCAGAGGGCAGCCGCTACGTCCTGACCAGTCCCCGCTCGCTGGAGGCTTGTGCCCGCTGTGCCGTCAAGCCAGTGGAACTGCTGCCTCGGGCCCTGGCCGACCTGGTGCGCGAGGCTCCGGGCCGCTCCATGCGAGTGGCCACTGGGCTGTATGAGGCCTACGAGGCGGAGCGGCTCGCCAAACTGCAGCAGTGCCGTGCCGAGCGCGAACGCATCATGCGCGAGGAGAAGCGGCGCCTGTTCACGCCCAAGGGCCCGGGTGCAGCCCCGGCCCCGGCCCCGGCCCCGGCCCCGGCCTCGGCACTGAGCGCGGGCAGCAGCAGCAGTTGCAGCAGCAGCAGCCTCCCGGCCTCGCCCGCCTCGCGGGTTGCTCGAAGGACTTCTCCCAGTCCCCCCGCCAGGACTCGACCTCCTCCCACGGGTGCTCGGACAGGTAGGAAGAGCCACTCGCTCGACTCGCTGTCCCGCCGGCGGGACGGTGCCCTCAGCTCCGAGTCCGGCGCCTCGTCCTCGTCCTACAGCGGGGAGAGCCTTCGGGAGCTTCGCTGGCCACCCCGAGCTGCAGCCAGGAACAGCTGCCCTGCAGGGTCCGCGTCGTCCGCACCCAACCCACTGGGTCGCCCTTCGGCCCTCGATCTGGTCCCACTCACAGCCCGCAGCTTCAGCCTCGGCGACCTGAGCCACTCGCCCCAGACCGCCCAGCATGTGGAGCGCATCGTGCGCCAAGTGCGCGCAGAGCGAGGCCTGCGCGGGGTACCCGAGCGCGACCGCAAGATCGCCGCTCTCATGCTGGCCAGACACCAGGAGGAGCGCCTGTTGCTGGAGCAACGCGCCGCCGCCCACGGCCAGTGGGAGCAACAGCGCGTGCGCGCCGAGCAGCGGCGGGAGCGCGAGGAACGCGAGAAGCAGCGCGCGCTGGAGCAGGGCCGGCGTGCCTGGGCCGCGCAGGTGGAGGAGCGCCGGGGCCGCCGGGGCCGGGAGGAGCGGGAGGCCGCGCGGAGGCGGCAGCAGCAGTGTGAGCGCAGCGAGGAGCGGCGGCGGGAGCTGGCGGAGCGCCAGGGCCTGCTGCGGCGGGAGAGGGCAGAACGCGCGGCGCGCGACGACCGCCTGCGCAAGCTGCAGCAGGAGCAGAACTTGAAGCAGCGGGAGGAGGGCCTGCAGGAAGGGCGCGAGCGCGCGGAGCTGGTCCGCCGGGAGCGCGCCCAGCGCGCGGCGCGGGCCAAACAGCGACAGGAGGGTCAGCTGCAACGGGAGAAGCGGGAGCTGAGCCGGGCCGAGCGGGCGCGCCACGAGGCGCTGCTCCGAGGCCGAGTCCGGCAGCAGCACGAGGAGCGGGAGGGCCTGAGGAGCTCCCTGGAGGCTAGCTTGGGCCGCGCGCAGGAGAACTACGAGCAGCTGCAGGAGCAGCGCGCCCGGGAGCTACGGGAGCGAGCCCGGAAGGAGGAGCTGCAGGGTCGGCGGGCCAAGGAAGCGGCCGAACGCAAAGAGCGGGAGCATCAGGCGCACTTGGAGGCGCTGGCGCGGGCCGGAGAACGACGGCTGCAGCACGCGGCACAGGTGGCGGAAGAGGCGGTGCAGCAGAAAGCCCGGCGCGTGGTGCAGACTCGCCTGGAGAAGGAGAGGACTCAGCGCGCCAACAAGGAGAAGGTGGAGCGAGACGAGGACTGCCGCCGCCGGGAGCTGCTGCAGGCCATCGGGCGCAAGCTGGAGCGCAGCGAGCAGCTGTCTCGAGAACGGCGAAGCGCGCTGGAGAGCGCTCGCTCCACAGCCCGGGCCTCCTTCCATGTGCGGGAGAAGGTGCGGGAGGAGACCAACACGCGCTCCTTTGATCGCATGGTGCGAGAGGCCCAGCTGCATGCCAGCCTGGACCGCAAATGATAGCCGCCCTGTGCAGGCCGTACTGTTTTATATATCCAGGTGGGGCCTCCCTTAGCCCCCTTGAATAAATTCCAGGCATCTCCAGCCCAGGTGCCACACCATGAACTCCCTAGACTAATGAACCATGAGACAGTGAGAAGCCAGACGGTGTGCTTTTCCGTCTGCCACCGTTGCTTTACAGACTTACTTCACTTAGAAAGGACATGGCACAATTTATCCACATCTACCTGTGTCTTTGGGTTGGAATAGGAAATAGCTGGGGAGGGGGAGGGGTCCCCCAGGAGAGAGCACAGAGGTGAATGTCGGGTTTTCTGCCACAGCTGCCTTGGGCATCTTTCTGACATTTGTGTCCAAAACGACCTTCAGTTGCAGCAGCCCAGGGGAAATCGTCGAGACTCACCGCTATCTTCCAAAATACAAGTTGCACAGAACTTAGTCTCCCAAGAAAGCACAGTTCTTCGAAGATGTTAATTCATGCACAAGTGACCACAAAAGCTGTTAGTTTTGAGCGCCAGACTATTAATCGGACACCTGAACAAATTCTCCCATTCCCATAATTTTCTTCTATTGAGTCCCTAGACTTTCTAGTTAAGACAATCATCTGCAGATAATAATCACTTATTCTCCCACGTAGCATAGGAAATGGGTTGGTTCGGTGATGCTGTTTAGCTTCAATGGAAGCCCTCCATCCCCCACCGCCCTGGAGGTGGTGATTTCCTTAGGCAGCAGTGTTCCACCCCATGAGGCTTCCATGAATTTCGTGTATTTCAGTGGAGGCAGTGTCTGATGGCCACTTCCCTGTGTGGGGCCAGCTCCAGCAGACACAAGCTATTGCCTTATGAAGCAGAGCTACCTTCTGTGCCTGCCCAGGCTGCTCTTGCCTAAAGCCCCAGCCTTGAATGAAGTCTCAAGGGTGAAACTCTGAAGATTCTGGAGTCTGTAGGAGTCCCTCTATGAAAGAGTCAGTTCAGTACCCTGAGGACAATTTAGGATCCTTGGCTGACTGTGGTGACTGAAGGGCTAGAATTGCCTCTGCGTTGAGTTGTGCTATTGTTGGTAGGGTATCACTCTCCCCTAGAGGAAAAAGAGTCTTCCCTCTTTAAATTCCCAGTACCCTCTCACTTATACCTGAAGTATTTAATCAGTTTCTTGGTGCCTCACCTTTCCCATCTACCAGATGGGGCCATCAGAACTCTTCTGGTACCTCAAGGTCTCCTGGATCCAAAGCACCACTTCAGTGTTATTTGTTGGTCTCCTTTGTGCCTTTCTTGACCTGGAGTTGGGAGGCAGGAGGACTGCCATTAGCCTAGTTTGTTTCTGGTAATAAGGATTCCTGGCCTTAGACAGGGCAGTTCATCACAAAGAGAGATGGACATTTAGTGTCTGAGGGGTGTGTGTGTGTGTGTGGCAGGGGTACTTGTAATACCAAGCTGTTTCCTGGTCAGAAGGTTCAGGTAACATTAGGCAATTTTAACCCATAGAGTGCTCCTTGTATAAAGCTGAAACTGACCCCACTGTTATCCACCTATCAGCTGCGTCTTCGACAGGGAAAGTGGGAAGTCAACCATCCCTTTTTACATTAAATCAAGGTCAGGAAGTTAAAAACAAAACAAACAAACAAACTTACCAAAAAGACAGGAATCAGGGTAGAGACATACTGCATTAGATGTGTTTTGTGTATATTCTGCTGGCAGAATCATCCCTAAAATGACTGGTTATTCCCACACCCCTCATTGACCCTACCCTGTCACATGCTAAGAGTAGTCTCGTGTAGAAGAGCACTGTGTTTAGGTGTCACGTGTGAGATGGTGTGAAACCAGGAAAGGAGCTATGTACCAAGGCTTATTTCTTGAATGGGTGGTTTCCCCCTCAAATTTCCTTCTTGTTGGTGACCTGTAATAACTGGTGTTGTCTCTGAGACAGGCGTGTTTAACTAAAATGTTGATGTGATTATGGTTCTTTGATCTTGTGGTTCCTGAGTTGCTTCTGAAACCTTCATAGAATGCTCCAGCCTCAAAACTGCTTTCTTCATACTGTGAGCATTTGTTTGAGGAGGCAATCCGGTGTTGCGAGCCAAGTACTGGAAGGCACATAGGCGATCTTACCTGGCCTTTTACCCAGTTGGCTTTCCACCTTACTGACTTCAGGTAGATCACCTTTCTGGGCCTTAACTCCTACATGTTATGCCAAGCTTGTGAGACCCCCAAAAAGACCACCAAGGAGCCAACTCACTGACGCAAACACATAAGGTTTAATGTCAAGCCTCGACAGGGACCCTGTCCAGCAAACTGGCACAGCAGCTGCAGGAAAAGGGTGTCTGGCCTCCATTGCAAGGGGTTTTTAAAGGAAAAAAACACAAACAGGGTGTTACATGCCTTGGCTGTTCAGCATTGGGTAAGAGTAGGTGACTTTTAGATTCATTGGTCTCAAGGGCTAGGGGAATTTCAAAATTGTTACTACCAGTTGCCCACAAGGACAGTTTTGATGAGATGTTATTTACCAAAATTAGTCATTGCCTAACCACCCGGAAGGAGTTACTTTTTCTGGGGTTGGCACAGTTTGGGTGCTTCTTGGAATTGTTTATGGTTCCTTGGCTGGAGCTGAATCAGCCTTGTGCCAGGCAGGGAATTTCTCAGGGTAGCTTTTTCTGAGGATGGAGTTAACTCCATCCTCTATAGTTTACCTTGCTCTTACACTACACATGCAGAATGGAGATCATGGTTCCTGACCTCTGGTTTGTGCAAGCCAAGGATGACAGTGACAAGTGACCCCCATTTCTATCACTCTGAAACTGCAGGTGCAATTGCTATAAAAGCAGGGTGACATGACTGCTGTGGCTGGAGAATGTATTGGACCATCATGATTTGGTGTAGAAGGAGAAGCCTTAAGAAGCACTTTGCAGATATAGTGTCACATGTGCAAAGGCCCAGGCCTGAATGTCACCAAATTAGCTACTGAGAGAACTACAATGTACCAATACAAACATTTTAGATTTTTACCAAAAAGCCCATAGGCCAATATAGTTGAAAACAAAACTCAAATCTGGTGGCAGTAAGAAATTGTTCCTTCAAGTTCCAGACCACCTACTAGAATACACTACTGAAATTGGACATGGTAAATGGATCATGTCTATAGTCCTAGCACTGAGGAAGCTGACGTAGAAGGACAATTAAATTGAGTCATCAAGACACTGTCTAAACAAACAGACAGACAAAAATGGAAGGAGAACCTCCTGTATATTTTAAAGAAATATTCATGTTTCTCCCTAAAGATGATTAATGTCCAAAGTCTTCCAAGGGCCCCTAATTTAAGTTTTCAGAAAGGAAAAGTTTTGTTTTACTCTGAAATGCAGCAAGAGGACATTGGTGTAGAGCAAGAATGATGGGTGGATAGTTGTCCCTAAACAGCATTTGAACACTTGTCCAGAATTGAGCATGCTGGAAATTTACCACCCAAGAGATCCCAACCTTTAAGTGGCTGCAGCGTCACATTTACTCTTTGGAACATCTGGGTAAAGATGTTCAAAGAAGAAAGAAAATGTGAAATGATATGAGTGGGATGGGAAGGGGTGGAAAAGGTTTAATCTGGTTGAATACCAAGGAAACAAACCCAAACCATTTCAGAAGAAATCATTGGTGATGCTAGTCTAATGCTCTGCTGTGGCGTGAACAAGCATCTACACCCATCCAGACAGGAAAGTGGAAATTTCCTTTTAGAAGCTTACAGATTGGATTTTCAATGGAGTGGTGACCAAGAATTCCCAAAGGCAAAGGGTCTGCAGGGTAGTGGAGCTAGAGGGATGTGTTTGTCTGTTTTATGTTGCTCTAACATAATACCTAAGGCTAAGTTAAAAATAAAAGAGGTTTGTTACTGATAGTTCTGGGGTTCTAGAGCATCTACTTGCCTTCTGATGAGGACGTCAGGGTGATAGCACATTTCAGAGGCACCCGGGGAGGGTTTCTCACATAAGACGGGAAGCAAGAGACCAAGGAGAAACCACACACACTTGGATGTCAACCCACCTTTTAAGGAACTCAACCATTTCCACAAGACTCAGCCCATTCTGCAAGACCAGCATTCATCCGTTCAGAGGGTGGAATCCATAATGTAATTACTTTCCATTAGACCCCACCTCTTAAAGGTCCCACTATCTCAATACTATCACTATGGGAACCTAGGCTCCAGTACATGAACTGTCAGAGGGGCAAACTCTATCGAAGGTATGACAATGATAATGTAGTCTGGATATTCTGTAGTCTGTCAGCCTCCCTCCATCACACAGTCTGTTGAGATAGATGCAACTACATAAGGGGCTGCAACTTATCTCGCACCAAATCCCTTATAGACCATGGTATAGTACCTCACTTGGGATAAGTACATAAACACTAGAGGGAGAGGAGTTTGGAGGTAAGGATGAATGGATGACAGACAAATAAATGGTGATCAGAGGAAATCTGTGTAGAACAGATTGTGTATACAGACAGACCTCCATTCAGTCAACAAATCTTCATTAAGCACCCACTACGTGACAAATACTACTCTTTTCTGTTTGTTTGTGTGTGTGTGAGAGAAAAGGTTTCTCTTTGTGTAGCCCTGATTGTCCTGGAACTCATTCTGTAGTCCAGGCTGGCCTCAAACTCAGGAATCTGCTTGTCTCTGCCTCCTGAGTGATGGGATTAAAGGTAGAGGTCAGCACCACCAGTCCCAAATCCTACTCTTGATGTTGAAATTGAATCTCTTGGATTACTGACCTTATGGGCATTTCCTTAGGGGCATTTTGTGCTACAATGTCATGAACATGTCTCTGTTTCCCCATTGTGCTTACCTGCCTTTCCACCTGGATGTATCCATTCTTGGGTAGACCTAATTGTCCCCGGAGGCACTAGCTTCAAGCCTTTTTGGTCTCCTAGAGACAAACTGTCTGCCTATCAACCATCATCTAGTCATTGTTGCTCTTTTTCCTTCACAAAAGGCTTGGTTAATTGGGTGAAATTTACAATGCCATATACTTAAATTATGAGGCAAGGGAGAAAGAAAGAGAAAGACCAAGAATATCACTTTCCAGGGTGTGATATGTCATTTTAGAGAGAAGGTGCAAATAATCATTGTGGACCTAGAAACCCAAGCCCCAGGCCATACAGAGTCCCAGTTCACCAAATGGGGTGCCTTTCCCATCACTCAGCTGTTCTCATTAAGAGAAGAAAGTTAACATTTCAAAAGTAAATATTTCCCACTTAAAATTCCCTGAATGAGATCTCCAGTTAAGTTTAAATTGATGAGAAAGTTAACTAAGCAAGAATATCCCAGTCACAGAAACCTAATTAAGAACATCTAGGTAACTGACATCACCCACAGGTTGCTATGTAGACTTGCCTTTCCCCCATTGTATACCGACAGCTCTATCTAAATGTCTTAGAGAAGCTTGGCAGAGCAGAAGGAAACAGGTGTTTTTAAATTGTGTCTTGTTTTTGAGACAGAGTTTCTATGTAGCCCAGGCTAATCTCAGTCTTGCAATCCTGGCCAAGCTACTCAGGATGGCAGGCATGTGTCATCACTGTCCAGTAATACTTGGCATCACTTGACACAGCTTGGAAAGGGGCTCATAGGGAACCCACAGCAGACATCTGTAGATTCTAGAACTGCTAAGTGTCCTATGTGGTGCCTGACTTTGCATGTTTGGAGTAGTGCCTAAGTATTACAGTTGGTCACATGCTTTGGTTATGTGTGTCTCTACAGAAGGGCACCTCATTGACTCAAAACATGGAGCTCTCTGGCATTCTCTCTAATGCACCCCCTGCTTTATCTGCCTCCCCCCAGCAGTTTGCCCTCAGCCCTTCCTTCATAGCTACCTCTGTCTAGTTTCTGACTGATCAGCGTTACTCCAGGCTAGAAGCACTAGGATGTTAAGGCATGGGACTTGGGATGTTTTCTTCCCAGGATCACTCATAACACAACCATTTGTAGTTATTGTTCCCCAATTCGTCATGCACAATCATGCCCTCGTGATGACAAAAGCCGTTCCCGTTCATCATGCATAGTCACACCCCTTATGAGCAGAAATACCATCCCCACATGATTTTCAAATCACCTGTCACTTCAAAGGGCTTATTCTTTCTTCCTCTCCCCTGGCATAGTACCAATACCATGTTTTTTGCATCTGACTCTTTCACAGATCACATCTACTACTGTCTGTGCTCACACACCCACCCTATCAATCCCAGTGTTGGGGTTCTGAAGAGGGAGGGACCTCATGCTCTCCCAGGGAACAGTAAGCTATTCCCAAGGGAAATCACATTATTCTTTGGTGGTGGTGGGGGGTCTATTCCTTCCACCTTCCTCTAGTGGGCTGAAGTGTTTCATCTGAAGACTGTTACAGACTCTGGTCTATTAAGCATCGTATCTGGTCCTCTACTGGGCTACATGGATGACAAAGGCTCTTCAAGTTGTACTGTGCCCCACCTTTACACAGTGTTCCTTAACTTAGTGTGACAGATTGAGTGGGAGATGGAATTTAGGTGTTCTGCTGTTAACAGTTAGGACCATCTGAGAGTAACAGAATGAATGGTATTCATGAAAATCCATTCCATGTAAGTACCACACTTTGAGAACAAGGGATTTGCCAAGGGAGCAAATGCCTTGGCTCATTTAGACCAATTCAGCATTCTCCCACCTGCCTGTTTGTTAAGTGTTAAATGGAGACATAGATCCTACTTGGTAGGAAATTGTTAAATAGTTCATTCTTTAAAAGTTCTGGAAAACACTGCATTAGTGGACAATACTGGCTGGTCTTGGGGTGTGGTAAAGGAAGGAATTAGGGTGGATTGAGTTTAAGCCTGGTATTGGGGATGGGTGGGTACAAGATTTGTATGGTATCTCTTCTGGAGCTGTCTGTGTCAATTACTGTATGATACTGTATGATAAGACCCTAAATATCTCAAAGGAAGGTGTCTTGAAATAATGGTTCCCCTGGGGCTATGCTTTAGTCTCAGGTTGGCTGGAGGCTGGAGAGGGTATGCTTTTTACTAAACTACCTTGTTAAGCAGTAAAATTGACATGGTTGGTATTTTCAGAATTTGTGCTTTATGGCTTGCATTGAGCCACAGAGACATTAAGCAGATGTACTGGCCTGTGCTGGCCCTGGCTGTACATTGGCCATGAAGACAATGTAGCAAGTTGCTGGTGTGCTCCCACTTTGTCAACTTTCATCTGTCCTTGGATGTCCTAATAAGGAAGATCCCAGGGGATCTTGGAGGTCTCCAAGGGCCCTCAGCAAAAATGAGAGTAGGCAGAGTGTGCCTCCTCTCAAGAAACAGCTGCTTGCTTGAAAAGACCTCACCAGATGAACAAAATGCATAGCAGATTGGGGCTGGAGAGATGGCTCAGAGGTTAAGAGCACTGACTGCTCTCCCAGAGGTCCTGAGTTCAATTCCCAGCAACCACATGGTGGTTCACAACCATCCCTTATGAGATCTTGTTCCCTCTTCTGGTGTGCAGATATACATGGAAGCAGAATGTTGTATACATAATAAATAAATAAATAAATAAAATCTTTAAAAAAATGCATAGCAGATGGGAAAATTTGCTAAGTTTGGGATAGGATTACAAGAATGATAATAGCTTAATTCATTCAAAGCCCTTACACTGTGCAGGTGATTTAATTTTTTATTATTTAATAATTTTTTATTATTTATTTTAATTTTTTATTATTTAATTTAATTTTTTATTATTACCATTTTAATTTTATACATGTGAATGTTTTGCCTGCATTCCTATCTGCACTCCAGGTGTGTGCCTGGTACCCTGCCCCAAGAGGTCAGAAAAGGGTATAGATTCCCCGGTAACTGAAGTTACAGATGGTTATGAGTTGCCATGTGGATGCTGGGTATCCAACCTGAGTCCTCTGGAAGAGCAGCTAGTGCTCTTAGCCACAAAGCCATCTTCCTATCTCCACTGGTCATGTTTTAAAGCGCTTAATTCTCACAAGATGTCTTTGATATAATTAAATGCTATTAGTCCCATTCTATAGGTGATAACATTGAGACACTAAGCAATTTTTCCAATGTCACCCAACAAATATGCAAAGCTGTTTTGGACCCAGTTAGCCTGGCTGGACAATACACATATTTACCCAATGTGTTTTGTTCCCACAATCAATGGGAATGGTATTAATAAATTTAGAAAGGCCTCTTCAGGGTGTCCTGATCATAGATATCTGTAGCCCACCTATAGATCTATGAGATTCCTATAGTTTGGACTCAGTGGGTCCTACTGACAATGAAGTGAAATTAAATTCACTGCCCAAAGACAAGGTGCCAGCGTACTGATGCTAAACTTTACCACATCTGAGATAACGCACCTTCTATAACAGGAAAACCCAAAGGGTGGTCTCTGGACCCGTAGAGCAGCCTCAGATATCAGGAGTAGGTAGGACCTCCAGTCTGGGCTTCAGCTACCTCTCTGGATGATCGTGACATGCACTCCAGCTTGAAAACCACTGTTGTAGAACCATCCTTCCCAAATGAGTACTCATGAGTGACATGTGTCTCTTCCACACAAGGCAAGTGGTCAGCAGCCACATGTTGGAGCGGTCACGATATAGGATGGCCCTAATCCAGAAACATCACAGAAAGCTCTACTTCAGCGGCTCTCAAGTTGTGGTTTGCCATGACTCCTTTGGGGTCGAATGACCCTTTGACAGGGGTCGCCTAAGAACATCGGAAGACACAGATGTACATTACAATTCATAACAGTAGCAAAGTTACAGTTATGAAGTAGCAATGAAAATACTTTTATGACTGGCGGTCACTACACCACAAGGAACTGTATTCGAGGGTGGAAGCATGAGGAAGGTTGAGAATCACTACTACTTGAAAGCACTGCTCCAGGATCATCTGCTTGAAGACATCCATAGACCACAACATTGGTACCACCTGGGATTCTGTTAGACAAATAACTTGAGCTCCATCCCAGACCTTTTGCATCAGAGTCTGTTTTTTTTTTGTTTGTTTTGCAAGTCACCCAGGTGGCTCACTTTACATATCAAGTTGGACCATTCTCAGTGCAGAAGACAAACACAACTCAAGTTCAGTTTGCCTGTATGGAAAACTCCCATTGGCAGATTGTCCCTCCCTCCTTGTATTAGTTATTTTTACACCTCTATGACCAACTGCATGGCACAACTTAATGGAGAAAATATTCACCTCAATGCATAGTTTCATAGATTTCTGTCTATTGTCCTTGTTCTACTGATTGTGGGACTAAGTCAAAATATTATGGCTACAGGATCATGTGGCTACAACTGTTCACCTTATGATGAAGCAAAAAGGCAGGCAGGGAGCAGGGGCAGATATAACCTTCAAAAACAAACCTCCAGGAACCCATCCATTTCCTCAAGCTAGGGGATCAAAGTTCCTGCAGCCACCAATCATAGCACCACCAGCTGGGACCCAGTTCTCAGTACACGAGGGACATGTCACACTTAAACATAACATTCCTATACCTCAGAGTTCCCCTGCTGTCGAATTTGGGTCCTCTGGAGTTGGCTTCCACTTTCTAGGCTTTTCAATGACATCTTCAAGTTCAGAGGGAAGCTGGATCCATCTATTCATCCATCTACCCCTTTGAGTGCTATGAATGAGCCTCTCCTTAGCCAGATGGTCTCATGCTGGGAGTTCCCACTCCAGACACTCCATGCATTGTGATGTATGGGGTGGCTGTAAGGGTCCAGAACTCAGATTCCAAGTATCTCTAAGTTTTCCGGAGGACTTTGTCCTATGGATAAGACAAATAAATTACTTTTTAAAAAGTAGCTAGAGTACTTTAATTAAAAATAACACCACCTCTTGCTCTCAATATTTTGAAGCTTGCCAGTAGCAGGGATTTTTTCTTCATGACTGCCAGTACTCAAATAACCACACAGAGACTTATTATTAACTATACATGTTCAGCTGATAGCTTAGGTTTGTTACTAACTAGCTCTTACAATTTAAATTAATCTATGCTCTACCACGTGTCGTTACCTTTTTTTCAGTATGGCATGTTCATCTCCTGCTTCCTGTGCTTCCTCTGCTGGCAACTCCACCCTCCTTTTTCCCATCATTCTCTTGGTCTGGCTCTCCTGCCTAACCTCTTCCTGCCTAGCTTTTGGCCAGCTGGATCTTTATTAAACCAATGAGAGCAAAACATCTTCACAGTGTGCAGAAAGATTATTCCACATCATCCTTTAGACACTGAACAAGGCAAGCACTTGTTTCTACCTAGTGAAGCCAGGGGTCTGGGTGGGAAAGGCTGTCTGAGACCGGGCCTCCACTGAACTAGATTGCATCTCACTTGCAACATATGTAGCATTAGCCAGAGAAGCCCTTCCTGCTGCTTGCCTAAGACTCGCAACAGAAAGGGGTTTCAGTTTTCAACTACTTAATGTGGATATAACCAAAAGCCCTGGGTTTCATTCTCTGTTACCACAGGTAAAGGGAGAGAAAGATGGAAGTGAGCAAAACTTCTCCAGCAAGATAAGGCTATTAAAGACTACTAAAACAAGTAAATTCAGCCTTGTGTCCAAGGAAGGAGAAAACACAGGGAGAAAGGAAGGTAAGAAAGAAGGGAAGGAGGGAAGAAGGGAAAAAATAAAGGGGGCGGAACAATGGCTCACTGATGAAAAGCACTGGCGGCTATTCCAGAGGACCTGGGTTCCATCCTCAGAACCCATAGGGCAGCTCACAACCCTCTGTAACCCGTCACAGTGATTCTGATGCCCTCTTCTGGTCTCTGAAGGCACTGCACACAGTTGATACACCTACAGGCAAAACATCCATACATAAAATAAAAATTTAAAAAGAGAGTGTGAGCTTGTTGTGGTAGTACATGGCTGTAACTTCACCACTTGGGAGGCCGAAGCAGGGCGATTTTAAGTTTGGGACCAATCAGGGCTACATAGTAAAAGCCAGAGCATCCTGACTTGTGTAGCAAGATCCTGTCTCAAAAAAAGCAGGGAGGAGGATGGATGGAGGAGCATGGCTCAATCTGTAAAGTGTTTGTTGTGCAAGCATGAGGATCTGAACTCAATGCCTAGAGTTCCTGTGGAAAAGTCAGGTGTGGTGGTATGTATTGCAACCCCAGCACAGCGGAATGACCAGCAAGATCCCCTATGCATGCTGGCCAGTCACCCTTACCAAGTGACAAGTCCCAAGCTAATGAGAAATTCTATCTCAAAGAAATATAAACAAACACCCAAAGAAAGACACCTGAGGTTATCTGATTTCCACAGGGACTCGAGTGCGTGCACGCGCGCGCGCGCACACACACACACACACACACACACACACACACACACACACACTCACACACATACACACACACACACACAGAGAATGAAAATGTGTAACTTCTTGCACTTATAACCAAATCTGTTAGCAAGTCTTTGGAATCTATTGGAAGACACTTTTGAGATGCCTCTTCTCTATGTGGGCATCAAGATGGATATTGTGTCTAGTTCAAGGAGCAGGAAAAAAGTATACAAGCTTTCTCCAGGGAAAGGCAATCAGCTCTATAGCTTTGGGGTCATAATTTCCAGTGTGTACATCAGCTTGGCATATGTGCATAGTACTAGAATCTAGAATGACTTAGAAGGCAATATATTATATTCATGGAACAAGAGGAAAATCTACTGCTAATTATTAATGCTATTATATAGTCTTGATAGGATAAAAGGTGTCAAATGTCTCCAGAACTTTGAATGCAGTTCAACTGTTCCTGACCTGCAAAGCAACAGACAGAAGGGTAGCAGGTGCTTCAAATGTGCTATCTGAAGCCTCTGCAGTGATTCAGCGTGGAATAGCACACAGGGTGTCTTATTGCTGGGACATCCCGTTCCCATGAGAGCTGGCACAGACAGCCTCATGGAATGCTTAAGGGAGGATTCTAATTGCATGATGCATACATTTTCCTGGGCGTGAGAAACCCATTTCCTTTGAATCGGCAAACTTTTCTGCAATCTGTGCCCTTCTGTCTGACCCAAGCTCCCAGGAGTTCTGCAGGAGGCTGTCTGCCCAGAATGCCAAGTAGCACAGAGCAGCACAGGCTCACATCCATGCAATGCAGCCAGCTTCTTTGGCACTAGCTCTGCCCTCCAAGAGCTCTTTCTCTCCATCCATGGTGGTTTTTCTACAAGCCCACTTGTTCCCAGATGGCAGGGATATGCCCACCATGTTTCTAAACCTTCTCCATGACAACTCAGTGCGAGCAGGCTGCCAGCTCAGAGCTAGCCAAGAGAGGCCCTTGAGGGCAGTTGATATACAGAGACCTAGGACATCTGGGAATGCTGAAATTCTTTATTGATAGCAAGACAGTCTGGAGGATAACACATCCCAAATCCATTGGACACATCAGAACACAGCAAGGAAAACTAGAGTGTGTGCATGTCAACAGATGTCCAACAAGGGTAAGTCAGAAACCAAAGCGTGCAAGGCAACTGGAACTTCTTTCTTCTGTAAAGCTGCTTTGCAGTTGAAAGCAGAGAGAAATGGACTGGAGAGGACCAGTGGTTAAGAGTTCTTGTTATTCCTCCAGAAGACTAAGTGAATCCCTTCTGAATTCAGTTCCTGGCACCCACATCAGGCAGCTCACGACTACCAGTAACTCCAGTTCCGGGGGATCCAATACCCTCCTCTTGTTTCTCTGGGTACCAGGCATGCATGTGGTGCACAAACATACTTTCAGGCATTCACATAAAACAAAATAAATTTTATATAAAAAAGAAATAAAAGAGGAGAGAAATGATGAGAGACTGGCAAAGGAAAGGTTTCTAAATAGGCTGCCAGTGCCTTGAGATTGGAAGGTGTTTGTGCAGGGGTGTGTGTGTGTGTGTGTGTGTGTGTGTGTGTGTGATTAAATCAGGAGCTCACACATGCTAGGCAAGCCTTACTCACAGATCTGGATAAATTTTTTATAAGTCCAAAGTGCTGTCCAGATGGTGTCTCAGCTGCTGCTCCCTCTCCTGTACTCTGTAACCCACCCACAGCTGATCTCACAGTGGCCAGAGTCCCTCCCCACCTCCTATTTAATAACAGCACGAATCCTTAGTACAGGATGTCACCACAGCAGAGATGACTGTTGGACACACAGCATCTGCAGAGAAGTGTCTTGAAGACAGCTAGTTGTTAAGATGTGGGGGGTGGGGGACTCACCAAGAAAAATTATGAACTAGTTAGAATGCCAAAGGAGCCAGGTTGGGGTATTTTTGCAAGCTGACACACAAGACAGACATATTCTGCTTCAAAACATCACTGTTTCACATGGCTTCTTCATGCCTAAGCCATACAGCAAGGTCAGGGGTCCAGATCTTTGGATATACCTCATGTAGGGCTCCAGCGGCTCTTTCTGGTTGCTGTCTCTGCCTTGCTAATATGGCATCTCTCCTCATCTTCACCCACATTTAATTAGAGCTTCCTCAAAGCCTTGGTTTCAGTCAGTACAGGGGACACTGAAGACTCTGGGCTCCTACTTATATCAGATGGTATCATGTCGTTATTGGTCAGGGTTCTCTAAAGTAACAGAACTGATAGAAACGTGGGAGTGGTTGGATAAGAATGGCCCCCATAGACTCATATACTGGAATACTTAGTCCCTAGTTGGTAGAACTATTTGGGAAGGATTAGGAGGTGTGTCTTGTTGGAGGAGATGTGCTACTGAAGGCAGGCTTTGAGGTTTCAAAAGAATCCTCCCATTCCCAGTTAGCATTCTCTCTCTCTCTCTCTCTCTCTCTCTCTCTCTCTCTCTCTCTCTCTCTCTCTCTCTCTCTTTCCTGCTTGTGGATAGAGATGTATACTCTCAGCTACTTCCCCAGCACCACCATGCCTACCTACTGCCATGGTCCCCACCATGATGGCCATGGATTCTAACCCTTTGAAACTACTAGCCCCCAATAAAGTCTTTCTTCTATGAGTTGTCTTGGTCATGGTGTTTTATCATAGTAATAAAAGCCCTAAAACACACATGTGCGTGATTTATTAGAGTGACTTACAGGTTGTGGTCCAACTAGTCCAACAATGGCTGCTGTTGACTGAATGGCCAAGAGCCCAATAGCTGTTCAGTCCTTGAGGCTGGATGTTTTAGTAGTCCCAGTCTGGTGCTGGAGTCTCAGAGGATTGTGTTGGAATCCTGAAGAAGTAGGTTCTAAGACAGTTGAAGGTATGCCTCAGGGACAAGATGGATGAACTTTCCAGAAAGAATGAGGGCAAACAGGCAAAAAAAAAAAAAAAAAAAAAAAAAAAAAAAAAAAAAAAAAGCAAAAGCTCTCTTCTATGTCCTTTTACATGGATTGCCACCAAAAGGTGTGGCCTGGATTTGGGGTGGGTCTTCCAATCTCAAATAATCCAATCAAGAAAAGCTCTCAACGGAAAAAAAAAATCCCTCACAGGTGTGCCCAGTTGCGTGAGGTTTAGTTGATTCCAGTTGTGGTCAAAGTTACCACCAAGAGCAGCCATGGCAATATCTGCTCCATTTGCCACAAGCTAAGCTAGACTCAGGAAGTCTTGAGCTGTCCCCATTTTCCTGGAATCTATAGATAGGACTAGGACTCCCCCATCTCTGTGGTCCTCCTCATTTGTTCTGATGGGTCCATCACTGGGCTCCTGCTCTGACGCCAGTGCTAGCTGTCAGTATCAATGAGTAGACAAACTACCACACAAAGAAAATGGACAAGTGAAGGGCCATGGCAGGCCAACTACTTTCTGTCTCGGTTTATTTATTTATTTATTTATTTATTTATTTATTATATAGGGTTCCTCTGTGTAACAGCCCTGGCTATCCTGGAACTCACTTTGTAGACTAGGCTGGCCTTGAACACACAGAGAGCCTCCTGCCTCTGCCTCCAGGTGCTGGTATTAAAGGAATACACCACTATGCATCATTTTGACTCCTAATTGCAGCATTGGCTATATAATCCGCATGGCCCTTGACTAAATAACATCACAAAGCCTCTTGTTTAGGATCATGAAATATTTCAAGATGGTGTTCAGCAGAGCATGAAGCACAGGGCTGGGTGGCTTCGTGTCTTTGTCACTTTTATATCACTGTGACAAGATACCTAACCAAGGCAACTTATAGAAGAAAGAGTTTAATTTGGGGCTTGTGGTTCCAAAGAGTTGGTGTCCTTGGCCATCATAGCAGGGGGCATGGCAGCTGGCAGGCAGGCAGGGTGCTGGAGCAGTAGATAAGAGTTCACATATCAATCCACAGCCTCGAGGCACAGAGAGATAACTAGGAATGTCGTAGTTTTTTTTTTTTTTTTTTTTAAATCTAAGTCTGCCCAATGACACACCTCCTCCAGCAAGGTCATACCTCTTTATCCTTCCCAAACAGCTCCACCAATGAGTGACCAAGTATTCAAATATATGGGGGGCCTATGGGGACCATTATCCTTCAAACCACCACAGGCCATGTGCAATGAAGCTAACATGCCTTACGAAATCATTTCACCTGGTAGGAGATGTTGAAGTCACATCATATAGAGATATGATTTCTGGAGGTGTTTTTTTTTTTTTTTTTTTTTTCCCGAGACAGGGTTTCTCTGTGGCTTTGGAGGCTGTCCTGGAACTCGCTCTTGTAGACCAGGCTGGTCTTGAACTCACAGAGATCCACCTGCCTCTGCCTCCTAAGTGCTGGGACTAAAGGCGTGCACCACCACTGCCTGTCGGATTTCTGGAGTTTTTAACTTAATGTTCTAGAAATTTTCTGTTGTCATAAAACACTGAGTAGGGACCAGAGAGAGACAGTTCAGTAGTTCAATGCACCACTGGCTACTCTTCTAGAATACCTGGGTTTGGCTCCCAGCACCCATGATGGCCAATACCATCTATAACTCCAATTCTATAGGATTTAATGCATTCTGTGGCTTTCATGGGCACTCCACACACATGGTGCACAGACAAATACACAGGCAAAACACCCAGACACATAAAATAAATCTTAAAACAAAACAAAAAAGAAAACCAATGGCCAAAAGCATTTTGGGGAGGAAAGGGCTTTTTGTTTGCTTATTTGGTTGGTTTGGTGTTTGTTCTTTGTCTTTAGGACAGCCTTGGCTGTCCTAAAACTAACTGTGTAGACCAGGCTGACCTGGGGCTCATAGAGATCCACTTGCTTCTATCTCTCGAATTCTAAGATTAAAGGTGTGTGCCACCACTGCCCAGCAAGAAAAGGGTTTATTCAGTTTACACTTTTATGTTACAGTCCACCATCAAGGGAATTCAGGACAGGAACTCAAGGCAGGAACTGAAGCAGAGGCCATGGAGGAATGGTCTTTTCTTACACACAAAAGGGGAGTGCTTTTTGGGAACCATTAAATGTGGGTGTAGGACATAGTCTTTCTTAAGTTTCTTCCCACTGCTGTGGGATTCTATCTTTTACAAAACTGTGCCATGGTTAAAATTGAGGAGTCAAAAACCCTTGGCCTTAAAGTCACCTTAGGAAAACTATATGATTTACCTGAGCCTTAACTTCTTTATCTGTAAAATGGGAACAATACTGCTATACCTAATGCCCAGATTACTGTGAGAACTAGATGAGAAAAAACGCTCAGGGAGAACAACATATTGCATGGCTTGTAGTATGTGCTCAATACTCATCTTTGCCAATCTCATCATGACTTGTTTTTTGAGACAGGGACTCACTATACATCCCCGCCCCCCCATGTCCTGGAACTCATGATGTAGCATGCTGGCCTTGAACCTACAGAGAACCTCTGTTCTAGATCCAAACTGTGTTCCCTAGAATTCATGGAAAATGTGGTTGAAATATTTCACTCCCAAGGTGGCATTATTGAGAGGTGCTGATGAAGAGGAGCTGGCTGTCAGGAATGAGTTCTCTCTGTCTCAGGGCTAGGCCAGTTGCCTCAAGAATGGGTTGTTATAAAGCAAGCCTGCCTCTTTTGTACGTGACCACTTGTCCTTCCACTTTCCTACCAGGAGTTGAAGCAGCATGGGGCTCTCGCCATGTTCTTGGACTCCCCAACCTCCAGAAATAGGAGCTAAGTAAACTTCTTTCCTAAATTAATTCCTCAGCCTTAGGTATTCTGCTGTAGTCTCAGAAAATTGACTAAGACACCTACCCATGAGAGACTTCCTATCTCTCCTCATCCTGGATAGTCTGAGGAGACCTATCAGGGACAGGGTAGTAGAGAACAGGGCCCAAAAGTTGTGGGATTCTGGTGTGAATATGTAAGTCAGTTAAGCCTGCATAATCACCCTGCTACCACAGGGTCTACCTTGGTTCCTAACCCTCCTAAGTGGTGAGGTGACAGCTGTGTTTGGAGGTCAGTTTAGGGCTGTGGACCCTATATGCTGTCTCTGCAGCAGAGGCTGCTGGGCAGTGTGGCAGACCAACTGCTCTTCTGACCCCACCAGCCATAATGAGATTCGCTGTGTGCAGAGAATGTCAGAGGAGGATCTGGCAAAGCAAGGAAGCTATAATTAAAAGCACAGTACTAGCTGCTGCCAAGGCCAATGCCTTGGAAAGTGTCTTCAATGAAAGTCTGGCAGGAGACCAGAGCCTGACTCTGAGATGTTGCTGCTAAGACCTCAGGACTTGGAGGATATATGGCTCCTGCTAAAGTGACCAGAGAAACCCACCACAAACACACACCCCAGTTTGAAATAGACCCCACAGCCATGTATAATGGAAAACAAATGACAGAGTTCACATGCTTCTTCCAGTTAAATTTGATATCATATTCCCCCTTCTCTTCTACCAAAAATACTCTGATTTTGCCTAGGTTTCAAATCTAGGGAGGGAGGGACACTTCTGCTATACTTCACAAAACCCTACCTGACTTCCCATTGCACTGGAATGAACAAACATTTTTATTTTGAGACAGGGTCTTATGCAGCCCAGGCTAGCCTCAATCTTGCTATGCAGCAAAGGGTGACCTTGATTTCTGATGCTCCTGCCTCTGCCCTTCCAAGGGCAGGGGATATAGGCATGTGCCACCGTGTCTGTTTTATACAGAGCTGATATTGAACCAAGGGCTTTGTGCATACTAAGAAGCACTCTAACTGAGCTACACACCTAACCTGGGGCTTTCCCTTTTTAGGCTCTTTGGTGACCCATCATACAAGGGAGAATGCCTTGGAAAGAAGGAAGAGGAGCATGGGAGTTGTCCTTTTGTGTTTGCCTGTGATGAGCTTATAAAAGTGCTGGTCCTTTTAGGAAAGAATGAAGGCAGCTTGTAAGAAGGTGGCACTTCCACTGGTTTATTTTGCAACTATTAAGTGCCAGTTGAGTTCTAGATCCCAAGAAAATGAGGGCAGATGGGATCACAGTCCCTGACTTATGGTGCTCCCAGCCTTGTGGAGTTTGCAGACCAGTGATGAAGTCTGTAGTGATTTGACTGGTTTTTTTCTTTTCTTTCTTTCTTTTTTTTTTTAATTGTTTTTTGAGACAGAGTTTCTCTGTAGGTATCCAGGCTGTCCTGGAACTCTCTTTGAAGACCAGGCTGGCCTTGAACTCACAGAGATCCACCTGCCTCTGCCTCCTGAGAGCTGGGACTAAAGGCGTGCACCACCACCGTCCAGCTGTCTGTAGTGGTTTCAATAAAAACAGCCCCCACAGACTCTTAGGGAGTGGCACTATTAGGAGGTGTGGCCTTTGGAGTAGGTATGACCTTGTTTGAGGAAGTGTGTCACTGGGTGTGGGCTTTGAGATCTCAGATGCTCAAGCCAGGCCCAGTGTCTCACTCTCTTCCTGCTGCCTGTGGATCTGGATGTAAAACTCTTGACTACCTCTCCAGTACCATGTCTGCCTGTGTGTAGCCGTGTCCTGCCATGATGACAATGGACTAAACCTCTGAAATGTAAACCAGTCCCAATCAAATGTTTTCCTCTCTAAGAGTTGTGGTGGTCATGGTGTCTCTTCACAGCCATAGAAACCATAACTAAGAAAAGGTCTTTGTAGGACACCATGATGGATGCTCCAGTGAGGACAGGGTAGGCACTCACAGGAAGTCATGGTCACCGGAAGGTGCTAGATTGCTTCCCAAGGAATTGTCACCCAGGCCAAGGCCTGAGGGAAGAGTGATGAAGAGGTGTGTCTCCTCTTGCTTGAGTCTACAGTAGCCAGGTTGTCCAGGTCGGTAAGGAACCCTGGCTGTTCAAGGCCTAGCAGCTTCCTTTACTGTCTTCTAGTGTATCTTCCATCTCATCAGCACCACCTGCACCAGGAAAGAAGATGATGTACAGGATCAACCATTTCTTCTTGTAGAAGTTTGGCCAATCACCTATGCTTACATCCTGTTGGCCAGAAATCTTGTCATAGCGCAACTCCAGGCTGCAAGTGAGGAGGAGAAAGAGCATATAACCGAGCAACCAAATATCAAGGTACTTACCGCAGTGCTTAGTACCTAGTGAATCCTTCTCCAAGTCTGTTGTTCTGTCTTGTCTCTTGTCCTTTCACAGACATTTTCTTCCTTCTGTGGCCTTGGCTTCTAATTGTCTGGTAGCAACCATCTCTTCTCCAGGGAGATGATTCTGGTTCTCTATGGCTCTTCTGAGTGGCTCAGCATTGGGAGAATAATACCCCATGGGTATAGTGGTTTGATGAGGCCCAGCTGTCTTCCCATGTGTTAAAACTACTAATCCAGAGACTTGGGAGTTCCAGGGGGTCAAGGGTTTCACCCATTCAAGGCCAAGCAGTGTGAATCAACCTGTCTTTTCTCAATGCTGTCCTTGTCCCAAAGCTGCAGGGCAACTGGGCCCCTGGACCATGATGTCAGACAGCGTCGCTTACCTCTGTGTTAGGTATTTCCATTATTCCTTTGCCCATACCCTCACAGCTACAACCTTGAAGAAAAATCACTCTGAAATTTGCAGTAGGTTGAGCCTATGAATAATTCAGCAGTGCTCCTGCCTGGGAGAAAGGATTCAGTTTCTGATCCTTCTTAACTGAGGGAAACAGTAGACAGTGTGCTGCAGAGTAGCATCTGCTCAGATTGGAGATGGTGGATGGAGGAAGGGAGGGGGAAGGATGGAGGGAGGGAGGAGGAAGAGAAGATGGATATGGGAGTGTAGAGAAAAGTTGTGGAATGAAACACCTTCCATGGGTCTCAGGAGTTCTCTAGTTCTTTATCTCACTTGAGTAACAGACCTGGAGGGACAATCTGTGGTCTGGCTGAGGGAGCTGCTTGATTGACAGGCCACTTTACCTTCTACCCAGGCAGCCACAGCTGGGCAATACAAAGCCTGTCCACCAAGGAAACCTTGATCTGAACAAAGGAGGAACCCAGTGCTTGTGTGCAGAGCCTCTTCTGGATGGCACAGGCCACAGGGCCATCCTCCCATTTCTGCTCAGCATTGTTTCAAGACTCCAAGAGTTTAAAGGGAGATATGAGGACTTGGGTGGGAAGTTCAAGCCCCAGCTCTGCCTTTTGTGGGAGTAGGATTGTGGGTATGTTGCCCTCCTGTGGGGTGAATGGGGTTAGGATGGGATAACAGGGTATGACCTGAGACTCAGAATTGTCCTATCCCATCCCATCCCATCCCATCCCATCCCATCCCATCCCATCCCATCCCATGGCAGGCAAAGGTAACACTACTGAAGATTTTTCTGTCCTTGTGGACCCTATGTAGGGTCACCTTGATATAGGTAGGGACTCACTGTGGCAGCTTAGTTTTCTTTTTCGCTGAATCTCATGCTTATGTAAATTTCCCATTGTGAGGGAAATTAATCCAAAGGAGAATATGCTGAGAAAAATCCATTGGAAGAACATATCTCCTGCCCCCTCAGTGAGGGAGGCCCAGGACTTACACAGGGTGCACACTGACTCCTCATGCAGGCCTAGGGCATGTCTCCTTCTCCAGTCACACAGTTGACTCATTTTAACATTGTTCTGCTCCTTAGGGTGGGAGATGAAGGAGGACAAGACTAGGACTGAGTGGCATTTTGAGGTTCTCTTGCAGTCAACACTCTGAGCTCAGTTTCCTCATCTTTCAAGTAAGAATTATAAAAGTGGGGCTGGAGAGATGGCTCAGAGGTTAAGAGCACTGGCTGCTCTTCCAGAGGACCTGAGTTCAATTCCCAGCAACCACATGGTGGCTCACAACCATCTATTATGAGATCTGGTGTCCTCTTCTGGTGTGCAGATATAAGCAGAATGTTATATGCATAATAAATAAATAAATAAATAAATAAATAAATAAATCTTAAAAAAAAGAATTATAAAAGCAATAGTCCTGCTTACTCAAGGGTGGCGAGGAAGCAGGACTCTATAGGTTGAAATGGTGTCAGCAACATCAAAGAGCCCCACTGCAGTGGCTATAGGCCCCCCACCCTGACATATGTATGGACACAGTCCGTGACTGTAGGTGACTAAAATGTTACTGAGAACAAGACACTCCTGCAACAGCCCGAGGGAACAATACAGACAGTGGAGCCAGGTACTGGCTCACTGTAGATAGTGTGTGCAAGTCCATTTGAACACCTGTTGATCAGGTGTTGTTGTCCTCTGTACTTTGGGTCACAGTGACTTCTAGTTTGGTCCTTCACTTTGTGGACCCTGAACCCCAAGAGATACTGATGTACCCTGAGAAAGATCCATGCTAATGAGTCCCTAGTCTAGAAATAACAGTGCAGCCTTTACCCTGGAAGCTCCTTCCTCACCAACCATGGAATTTACTAGCATATAGTATCTGAGGTACTCTCAACTTTTGTGTTGGGAGTGAGGCACTTGCTAGAGCTCAAACCCAGGTAAAGCATGAGGCAAACCTCTTCCATGGAACTACATCCCAGGCCTCAATTTTTTTTTAGCTCAATTCCTGTCCATAGGGCTCTATCTACAGTTTGCATAACCAAAAAATTAAATAACATAAATAACTATTATAATTGTAATGTTTATTATTTCAAATTGTATCAAAATATTGGAGGTAGTTTCAAATTCTGTAGTGTGGGTCCCCTCCTCATTTCCTGTGAAAAAGTGTTTGGGGTGACCACTCCAAAGGTCCTTTCTTATGCCAGGGTGAATCAATCCCTTAGGCATCAAGGGTGGAAGGCTCTAAATGTTCGTGTCACATAGGCTGTTTGTGTGTGACATAATTACTATGCAATTCAGTAACTAAAAGGTAAATTTACCTAACTGTGCTTTGGGATTCTAAGGGTGATCTGGAGCAAGATGAGGTACCTCAATCAAATTGAGATATGATAGATAGACAGACAGACAGACAGACAGACAGACAGACACATACATACATACATACATACATACATACATACATACATACATACATACATACCTCAGGAACACAGATCTACTTGTACTGGGAACCCAGTGAATATCAGGAAGCCCCCCCCCCCACACACACACACAACTGGCGCTCCCTGGAGGTTACAGACAGTATGACATGTTTACCATGAGGCTTCAAACAGCCTTTTCCTACTGCCAATGCCTCCAGAGGACCCAGTGGTTCACCAGACCAAAAAGCCTAGACTATCATAATGGACCATGTCCCTTTTCAGAGTGTCTCTGGAGCATTCCTGTTGATTAATTTGCCCTCAAAGGGCCCCAAGGCCTTGTCTGAGATTGACAAGGGGTGGGGTGGGGAAGAGGCAAGGCCCATTTCTTGTTCCCCCAATTCATGTTAAGCCCTAACACCCCCACCTCCCCACCCCCATGTGATAGTGTTTGGGCATGGATCCACAAGGAAGTAACTGAGATGAAGGGAGGTCATGGCCACTGGGCTCACATCTTTAGGAGAGGGAACCAGATGCCCTCTCTCACGTGTGCAAGCACAAAGGAGGTCATGGGGCCATTTAGCAAGTTGGCAGCCACATAGTTGGTGAGGAAGATGTCAAAATAAAACCTGCCTTCCTGTCACCTGCAGCTTGGGCTCCAGTCTCCAGGCCTGTGGCCGTCAGTTTCTGTTGTTCACACTGCCAGATAGTGACATTTTACAATAGCCCTGGGTGACTGACACAAGCTGATCCCACTAGCCTACATCCTATCGCCACTGCTCACCCTCCCAGGGCTCCCAGGGCTCCCAGGGCTCCCAGGGCTCCCAGGGCTCCCAGGGCTCCCAGGGCTCCCAGGGCTCCCAGGGCTCCCAGGGCTCCCTTTATCTACTTTTTCTATTTTCCATAGCCCTCTTTGTCTTTGACTATATTACATAATTACTTTTTTCTTTACATATATTGCTTATTCAGCCCCACCACCACCACCACAAATACTAGGACATAAGCTCAATGAAGACAGAGATAGGGAGAGAGAGGGGGGAAGGGTGTGTGTGTGTGTTCAGAGTCTAACTATGTAGCCAGGCTGGCATTGAACTTGAAACCCTCCTGACTCAGCCTTTATAAGACTGACACAAAGTACAGAGGACAACATTACCGTGACAAACATCACTGTGATGATTTGAATGAGAATGGCCAGCTTCGGTTCATACATTTGATCCCCTTTTGGTGGAACTGTTTGGGAAGGATTAGGAGGTAAGTCCTTGTTGGAAAAGGTGTCACTGGAGGCAGGTTTCAAGATTTCAAAAGACCAGCCGGGCGTTGGTGGCACACGCCTTTAATCCCAGCACTCGGGAGGCAGAGGCAGCGGATCTCTGTGAGTTTGAGACCATCCTGGTCTACAAGAGCTAGTTCCAGGACAGCCTCTAAAACCACAGAGAAATCCTGTCTCGAAAAAAAAAAAAAAAAATATTTCAAAAGACCATCCCTCCAGTCAGTCTCCCTCACAGCAAGAGGTGAACTCTCAGTTGTCATCATGGACTGTAACCTTCTGAAACCATAAACTTAAATAGTAAATGTCTTCTTTTACAAACTGCCTTGGTCATACTGTTTTATCACAACAACAAAAAAGTAACTAAGACATCCACTTTAGGACAGAAGTTTTAGCTGGTTCACTATATGTCTAAATACTTGGTACATCGTGTGCTTTCATTAGATGAAAGAGATAAATCACACTGCAGACAGGAGGGAGAGAACCATGCAGAGCTGCTTATCTCTAAAGGGAAAGCTGACTAGCCTGACAGGGGTGGGCAAAGGGCTGAGCATACTTAGGCCTGGCTACAGGCAATCAGAGGGGAAAATGTGACTCTGTAAGCTCAGGACAAAGTGCTCTGATTGGTATTCTTCCCATACAAGCTCCACCCCTACTGGAGGGGTCACACACGGTGCCTGAAGAAGACACTGCACTGTTCCAGGGAAAACAGGAAGAGATCACCAACACACAGAGCTTCTAAAGTCTCAGAGGGAGAAGCCACCCTGGAACACAGGCTATCAAGCATGAGTGGGGAGAGTGGCAGGCATCAGGAAAGATAAGACCATGAGACCAAAATGGTTGCACTCAGCATTTGCCTAAGCATTATTCTGCTGGGAATCTGGACAGTCCTGACGGATTGAAGCAGGAAAGGCAGGTGATGAGGTTCACTCCTTAGAAAGAGGGCCTGGGCAGCTGTTGCAGTAGGAACTGGCAGGGCCAGAAAAGCCTTGTAGGGAAGGCTATTCCACCAGCCTGGTATACTCACATGCTCTGTGGCGGTGTGATCTCACAGCACCCTGTGAGACCAGTTAGGCATGAGAACACATCTTTGTTAACCCCTGAGAGTCATGCACAGGCAGAGTAAGTATGGGTGTTCTCCTGCAGCCTTGGGGAAGGAAAGCTAAACTCCACGCCATGTATCACTGCCAACTCTCCTACCCTGGCTGAGACAACCTAAGTAGCTTTGTCATCCTTTGTCCCTCAGCAAGAGAAAGACTCTTCTCTAGGCAAATATCCCTCAAAACACTCTCACCCCAGTCCTTTTCTTGAAACCTTCCTCCATCAGGCTGTTGCCATGACAACCATAGCTGACCCAACCTTCAGGAAGCAGCAGCTGCAGTTCAGAAAAGCTGTGGTCCTGCTGCTGCTCCAAATTACTCAGCTTGTGATGCAACTATAGCAGCTTGCAGATCTCACCACACACACACACACACACACACACACACCTTCTGTATCTATCCTTTGCACACATTTTTCTTGCAACACCCCACCCCCAGCAGTATTGGCGGATTGCCTGAGTAATTATAGGAGCTCATTCTCTCCACCCACTAGTGATTTAACCAAGGACCCAAGGAAGGGGGACTGTTTATTCCCTGGAACAAATACCGGAGACCTCAAAAAGAAGCTTTCTTCCTTCCTGTGGGTGCCATGCTAGGGCTTCTCGTGCCCAGGCCTTCACCCCAGATGTTTGCAGCGGTAGAGATTACAGTCATCACACAAAGACACAGAGGCAAACAGACAGCCAGCATTCCTGTGGCAGCCAGACTCTGGGTCTGAGCCCTGAGCCCCAGCTCCTGTGGCTAACCCTTGGGTTCTGTTCCTCCTCAGCATTGGGGGTCAGTGGACTCTGTCATCAAAGCCCAAGCAGAGTCCCATGTGCTCAGCCCCCTCTGAAGGAATTGCATTCCCCTCTGTGTGTCTTACCTTCCAACAATGGAGAGAATGCATCTTGGTTCCAGCTCTCTCTTTAGATGGGATAAGGAAGCAAGAGTCGATGGTGGAAGGCTTCATGTCAGGGCCAGGCCATGGGATTCTGGAATGATACTACTATTAAGGAGTGGGGGAGAGGCAGAGCAGTCTCTCCATAGAGCTGGCCTGAGGCCAGGAAGTTAAACCTGTGTTGCCACACCTGGAAAAGAGCACTGAGAGGCTGCTGCCAATAAAGAATGCACACATCTGGCACACTGGAGAGGACATTCCCAACCCAGCCTTCCTCCTTCCTAGAAAAGTCTGTGCTAGTAGCTGGCCTTTGTTATTCATCTCTGACCCACATTTTACCCCAAATGCTGAAAGATCATGTCTCACCATGCATGTGTGTGTTGTATGCCTGTTCATGAATGTATACAAACATGCAAAGGGTCTCAGAAAGAGGAAAGAGGGGTTTTAACCAAGTAGCTAATGGGCCAGGCAAGCCTTTGGTTCTGGCACTTAGGAAAATGAGGCAAGTGGAACTCTGTGAGTTTGAGGCCAGCCTGGTCTATATAGCAAGTTCCAGGCCAGCCAGGGTTATATGTCTAAAACAAAACAAAAATAGATGAAACATGTCAGATATGGTGAGCCTGAACAAGGCCACCATCATTCATTCAAGGAATATTTGCTGAGTAGTGTGGTGACGATACTTTTAATTTCAGCTCGGGAGGTGAAGACAAGGATCAGAAGTTCAAAGTTATCCTGGTTACATAGTGAAGTTGAGGGTAGTTTGGGCTGTGTGAGACTCTGTCTCAAAAAACAACCAAAGGGCTGGGAGACAGCTCAGTTGGTACAGTGCTGCTGCATGAGCATGAGGACCAAGTCTGGGCCCTCAGAACTGCATAAAACTAGGCAAGATGATGGGTGCACAGCTGCAATCCCAGCACTGGGGGGTGCACAGCTGCAATCCCAGCACTGGAGGGTGCACAGCTGAAATCCCAGCACTGGAAGGTGCACAGCTGAAATCCCAGCACTGGAGGGTGCATAGCTGCAATCCCAGCATTGGGGGGTGCACAGCTGCAATCCCAGCACTGGGGAGGAGGAGACAGGAGGGTCCCTGGAGTTTGCCATCCATCTAGTCTTGCTGAATCATTGAGCTCCAGGTTCAGTAACAGAGGAAGATGTTAAACATTGACCTCTGACCTCCACACATAGGTGTACAATCACAAGACACCAGACAAAACAAGAGTATTCATGTGGCCCCTCCTCCATACTCAGTCTCAATACAGTACTGTGTTTGTATAAAGTTTCATGATTCACTAAAGTGTCTTCTATTCCTGGATCCTCACGGTGACCTGAGAGGTAGGTAACAAGAGCAAGGGTTACAGACACATTTACATTTGTGAATGTATATTTATAAACGAAGCTTTGGGCTGAAGAGATGCCCAGCAGTTAAGAGTACATAATACTCTTGCAGAGGACCTGAGTTTGATTCCCATTACCTATATTTGGTAGCTCATAATAAACTGTAACTTCAGCTTTAGGGGACTCAATATCTTCTGGCCTCTGTGGGCACCTGAACATACATACACACACACACACACCCCTCACACATTTGCACCCATACACATACACACACATGTGAAACATACAACAAACAAATGACCCTGCTGTTCAGAAACATTTAGGAATTTGCTCAAATCACACAGTTCCTAATTTTGAGACCAAATTGACTGGTACAACCACTCTGTTCTCCACACTGGGGCTGGTTGACTAGAACAATGCTGCACTGAACAGTCTCTTAAAGCCCCTCTGAGCCACCAGAGTGGGCAGTCAGCTGGTTAAGGGACTAGCTTCTCTGCACTTCTGAAAACCCTCTTCCACCTAAAGATATCCCCAGTAGAGATTACTGGTTCAGGACAGGCATCACAGACTCTAATAACCACATAGGGCTGGTTCTGTGAGTCATGAATATCTTTTCATTAGGACAACATCCCCATTGAGACCACCAAGAAACACAGGGTGGGTGCTCTCTCCTCTGGGAAGTTCTGGGCTGTTGGGATTCTTCTCTATTCCACAGCATTGCTTACCATGTGCACCACAGTTGTCACTTTTGTTCATCAGTGTCACTCAACCAGACTGCATTTACCAAACTCTCCTGCAAAAAGATATGGCCCACCTTGAGCCAATTAAAAGAGAACAGAAGTGCGCTGGACCACTTCTGAGCTCAACAAACAGGAAAAATCCTTATTAGTGACTGGAGACTCCAAACCCAGGATGACCTTGGAAACCTAAAGTTGATCATAGAAAAGTGACTGTCACATAGGCCTCTGGATGTCATGTAAAGGACTCTGTACAAGTAACTGGGGTGGACAACTAAGGTGTTGCCTCCATTGTTCATTGCTAACCCCTGCATTATAATAGTGTTCAGCCGGGGCTGGAGAGATGGCTCAGCGGTTAAGAGTACTGACTGTTGATCTTCCAAAGGTCCTGAGTTCAATTCCCAGCACACAGCCACCTTGAATGAGATCTGGTGCCCTCTGCTGGCATGCAGGCACAAGACTGTATACATAATAAATAAAATCTTTTAAAAAAATTAGTGTTCAGCCCAAGACACCATGGAGGACATGACACACCATGTACCCCCGGCAGCAGGGCTGCAACGTGAACCAAACCCCAAAGGACCTGGAATGAATAGGAACAAAAGGCACAAGGAAGGCAGCAAGACAGAGTTTCTGATCAAGCTGCAAATTTTTATTTTTCTCAGAGACCCTATAGAGCAGGTGAAGTGGGAAAGACTTAGGCCGGGGATTCCTCAGGGAGAGGTTATTGCCTAGTATGTGAATCTTGTCAGGGAAAAAGGTCTTTGCTTAGTACATGAGTCCTTGAAGGTAGACAGGGTAACAGGGTGGGCAAGCAGAGAGATGTAAATAAAGCAGGTTGTTAGCAGGGTGAAGAGATCACGGGAAGAAGAGTTGTAGAATAACCTTACCTTCTTTGCTAACAGCTATCTTCCAAGAGCCTCTTTGCTAACAGTTACTTTGTAAGTCTGTTATAAACTATTTGTGTAAGCCTGTTTGCGAACCTCTATTTGTGCAAGCCTCGGTTCTCTTATCAGGAAGCTGAGCGGGGGGATAGACTGAAGCTGGAGTTAGCTATTCTCCCAACATAATAAATTACTCATGCTGAGAGTCTTTACAAGAGGTCCTATACAACAGTGATGGCTCCTGGCAACCATGTTTATATTCCCATAAGAAATAAAAATGTGGGGCTGGAGAGATGGCTCAGAGGTTAAGAGCACTGACTGGTCTTCCAGAGGACCCGAGTTCAATTCCCAGCAACCACATGGTGGCTCACAATCATCTGTAATGAGATCTGGTGTGCAAACATGCATGCAGATAACTGTATACATAATAAATAAAGTCTTTTAAAAAAGAAATAAAAATGCTGGCAATCAAACTGACACCTAGAACCTCCAATTCATATTCACTGAAAAGAGATATGGTATTTCATATTACAGGTATGATTAGTCAGCAATTTTAAAACCAGAAGTGGAAAAATACAGGGAACCACAGGGAAGAATCAGGAGCATGGGAAGAGAAAGGCAACTCTCTCTCCAGAGTGTGGCTGAGATCTGTTGCTAGCTGGGTCAAGAATTTAAGCCCAATTAATCAATTGTTGTGAAGGTTGCCTACATAAAGACAGTATCTCCTTTCTGTTTCAAAGGAGAATGTTAAAATAGGGGCTGGAGAGACTGCTCTGTGGTTGAGAGCACTGGCTGCTCTTGCAGGGGTCCAGGGTTAGGTTGCCAGCACCCACATGGCAGCTAACAACTGTAACTCCAGTTCCAGGGACTCCAGCACCCTCTACTGACCTCCTTAGGAACCAGGCCCAAGCACACAGTCCACATACATACACTCAGGCAAACAGACATATAAACAAAAATAAAAAAGGATATTAAAGTAGCAATAAATCATGCTGAAGGCCTAAGCATATATGACCTTGATTATGGCTTTGCTCTCTTCTCAGATGTAAGCCTGTGATTTCTTGGAATTCACAAACAAGACTATAAACTTTGCTTACAGTAAAAACATATCTCCTTCCACGACCTTGTGACCTATGTTTTCATGGGTAATTATGGGACATAAGCAGGGAGAGGAGCCTGCATCCCAGAGTCTGGTTGAAACCTCTTAGCCAAGAAGCAGATCAAGCACAGTTAACCCTTGAAGCCTGCCGCCATTAATATTCCTTTCATACATAGATACTATATGTTAAAATAGCAGTGACCCTCTGCTCAAGGCCTGAATGTGTATGACTTTAGGTAAGATCTCATCCCTTCCCTACACATTGCCCAATAATTTCAAACTGTTTACTGTAAAGAGATCCTACCTTTCTACGGATTCTGCCCTAATGCAATCGTGCCAGATGACCCCGATCCCAGAAACCACCAGAAATAAGATAGTGACAGCATACTCTACCCAAATCCTATATGTGAGTATTGTAAAAGCAACAAACTGTGTCTCCCTGGAGGAGCCCCCTTCTGTAGGTCTTATACTCTTTCTCTACTCCTCATGGTTACGCTTATATTAAAATATTTTGAATAAAATCTCAAACTCTGTTTAGTACATTGGCTAGTTCTGAAATTCTTATTTAGCCTTGAAGCTATGAACCTGATTCGGCCTGAGTCAAGGTGCTTGGAATTCTAGAACTACTCAGATTTCTTGAGGGCGATAGAGGAGCAGCAGCTCCCTAACTTGTACCCCACAAACATGGCAGTTTTCTTCGTCCACCTGTAGTCCTACCCAATGCACCCCAGGAACCACACCATGATCTCATTTTACTGACTGAAAGAGAGAAAACAATTCTCAGAAAGCCTTTGAACAGCGTAACTTCAGAAGTCATCAAAATCTAGCAAGTGCGATAGTTCAACAAATAAAGGCATTTGCTGCCATGTCTGATGAGCTGCCACCCACATGGTGGAAGGAAAGATTCAACTCTTGTAAGTTGTCCTCTGACATCCGCATATCAGCCCCCCTCTGCATACTTGAACATATGCACGTGAGTACACACGCAATTAATGTAAAATAAATAAAGAGGTCACCCAAATCATATATATGACTTTTGTTAAGACAGCCACCACTCTCTTGAGAAACCTACACTTAGGTGTAGTTATTCTTTCCCTAAGCATCATTTTCTATTACTGCCCATGGTTAAATGCTTAAATACCTTCTTAATGCACTTCAGTTCTAGACAGCTCAGTGACTGAGAGGCCCTGAGTTCAGTTCCATGTTGAGTGTCTCAAAGGAGGTCCCAATTTCAGAGGTTGAATTACAAGGGAAATGGGCCAGAGTTTTTTTTAAAAATATGCTCCTGATCCTCAAAGAATATTCACTGAGGGAATGAGCAGATGCCCGTAGTTTCTAATCTATGATTGAAAAAAATGCCTTTTGACTCATTTAAGGCAAAGCCCTTAGGTACAGGAAGCCCATCGGTGGCAAAGCTAAGATGACTGTGTACTAGGTCACTCCTGATAGAGAGCAGGAAGCCCAAAGAAGCTAAACAAGTGAACAAGCTTGCAGGCTAAGAAGTCCTGAAATTGGATGGATCCAGTGCAGTCAACTCCAGGATCTCAGCCATTGCGGAGGGAGCCTGGCTCCATCTCTGCTTGGCCATTCTACCATTCTACACATGCTGGCATGGTGGCCAGGCCAGTTTTCCTCATGGTCCCACAAGTGTCATAGTCAGACATGGCAAAGGCAGTGCAGAGAAGGGCTGTAGCTTTCCCATGACTCATTTCAAGGAGGAACCCTTTGCCAAATGTCCTCCAGCAGACCTAGGTCTTTCGCATCCTCTTGGCCAGGTGCCCCCTCCTGAAACAATCTCCAGCAGAGAAGAATAATTGCCATGATTACCTTGGGTCAATTAGGATGTATCCTTGAGCTGGAATACAGTTCACCTTCCTCTAGGGGTGGATGCCTGGAAACCAACCAAGATGCTATTCCTGTGGAAGAAGCGACCCAGAGGCGAGTGATTCTCAAGCATTTGACTGTAAAGTTGCTTAGTACCACTCCCATACGCATACACACATTGTCAGAGAAACTATCTCCCATATTGCATCAATATTCACTCTTATACTAACTTGTAGTCACTGTCTACAGTGATAACGAACAATAAATCATGTACAAATCGGTAAGCACAATGTGGCTAACAAATGTCCTACCCAAAATGGAGGAAAAAAGAATGCTTTACACACACACACACACACACACACACACACACACACACACACACACAAAACAAAACAAAACAACAAAAAAACCCCCGCCATTTCAGTACTTGTCTGGAAAGCTGCGATGCACAGATCCACACGAACAATGGCCACCTTTCCATGGGTTCCCCTTTTTTGTTTTTTTTTGAGACAGGGTTTCTCTGTGTAGCTTTGTAGACCAGGCTGGCTTTGAACTCACAGAGATCTGCCTCTGTCTCCCAAGTTCTGGGATTAAAGGCGTGTGCCACCACCTGGCCCGTGGGTTCCTTTTACAACCCTGCTTACTCATTATTGCTTGATTTTTGAGACAGGCTCTGAAACTCCTAGGCAGCCAAGGATGACCTTGAGTTTCTGGCCTTCCTGCTGCTTCTATCTGTGTGAGAGGAAAACAGCCACACAAACCTGCTTCTGGTTTATACAGTGCTGGGGATTGAACCCAGGGCTTATGAGCATGCAAGGCAAGCTCTCTACCAGCTGAGCCACATCCCCAGCCCCTGAAGCCACACTCTAAAGCAGCTGTTTCCCACAAGGTCAGAGATAACATAATCATTCATCAGAGGCAAACTCTAGAAGAAATCGGAGGCCACAATAGAATTTTCCAATGAGGAGTGTAGTAATTATTTTCTTCTATGTTGCAGGAAGGGGAAAGAGTGGGTTTTGTTGTGCCTCTCTTCACCCACATTCTCGTTATCAAGTGCTCAGCAACAGACAGCGTCCTGGGTCTTCACCCTGGATGGCAGGCCCAGGAGCAGACCATTTGTTGAAAGGCTTGTTGCTGTTTGACATTGTTTTCAGAAGCATTGGCAAAAACAAACGAACAAAAGAAGTGTTGTTTTTTCCCTCCAATTGTATCATATGCCTGGAAAAGCTTAAATTTGCAATATTTAGCATTTTAACAGTCTATGCCTATAGACAGAATTTCTGTCCAGCATGGTCCTGCAGCCCTTCAGTCCCAAATAAACACATAAAGGCTTGAATTAATTATAAACTGTTTGGCCGATGGCTAAGGCTTCTAATTGTCTAGCTCTCTCTTAATTATTAGCCCATTTCTATTAATCCATGTGTCTCCATATGGTCTTGGCTTACCAGAGGATGCCCAGGCAACCTACCTTCCCGGTGGCTATATGGCATCTCCCCTGGCCACTGCCCTGTCTGTTTTCTCTTCCCAGAATTCTCCTAGTCTGGTAGCCCCACTTATACTTCCAGTCTGGCCACTGGCCAATCAGCATTTATTCACCAACCAATAAGAGAAACATATGTTCACAGCATACAGAAGGACATCCCCATCATATGCCCACAACAAATAGTAAGTAGACTTCCCTTCTGCCCCATGCCCTCTTGTCCATATAGGCGACCATGCATTCCCTACACAATTAGGACAGATGCCACCAGGGACGAATGGAATCCCTTAGTTAGAGGCTGAGCATCGGTGCTACAAAAAAAAAAGGAAGAAAGAAAGAAGAAAGGATCATGCTATTTACTTCCTAAGAAGGTGACATTTTTCCCAGAAAGCATCCCCAGAGGCAGGAACTACGATCTACACCAGAACTGGCGGAGGGCTGTAAGAGCACCCACAGTCATACTTGTGGTAATGATGTTCCAGTAAATGCTACGTTTTTCAGGGTGTGCTACAAAGAACGCTGTTCCTGAGCTCCAAGAGCTGAACTTACATTTCCAAACCATGTGACCTTGGGCAAGTCCCTTAACCGCTGTGGACTTTTTTTCCCCTTATAAACCAAGGAAAGGGGTGTTGAGAGAACACAAAAGAGAAACCAGTGTGAAAGTGTCTAGTTTATAATGTACTCAATACATGATGGTCGAAACAGAACCTTTGTTTTCTATTGTAAAGGGAAGAATGGCCTACAGATTCAAGCCAATCACACAGCAAGGCGCAGTCACAAAGCTAGGGTTGCGGACGTCCCAGCTCACTTTCCCACCGGAATCTGCAGGCCTGATCATCGCCTGCTGCCATCTGCTGGGAAGAAGAAGGAAGTTAACAGCCAAGCGTCCCTTAACTGCAGGAGGCCGGAGTGGAGGAAACCCTGAAGAAAAGAAGAGTAGGAGATGGACTGTGTGCGGCCTCTTCTCCTTTGAGACAGGCAGAGCCCCCTCCACCGGCTTGGTCAGAAGAATAACATTTCAATTAGCTCTTATTTTTTAAGTGGTAGAGTATTATTTAAGGAAAGAACTGTACACACTGACACTCTGTACAACAGGGGCGAAAATGGAGGGTTTTAACGCTAATGAAGTAAGGTACTAAAAACAAAATCTGGTTCAGAGCGTCGGGTGCTGTGGCAGAGGACCCTGGTTTGGTTCCCAGTACCTGCCTGGTAGCTCACAACAGTCTGTAACTCTAGTTCCAGGAGATCCCATGTCCTCTACTGGCCCCTTTCGGGCACCCGGCATGAACACACTGTACACACACACACACACACACACACACACACACACACACACACACGCAGGCAAAACAGTCACAAACACAAAATAAAATAAATCTTTGACAAAAAACAAACATTGGGCCCACAAGATGGCTCAGTGGGATCAAACATGAAAATTGATGACTTGTGTTTGACGTGGTGGGAGGAGGGAAGCGGTTCCAGCACGCTATGCTCTGATCTCCACATGTGTCCTGCACAGCACACAATAAATAAAAATGTGCAAAGAAAAAGACAAAGACTGCGTAGCCTCACTTACTTGAGCTATCTGTATCTAAAGTTGTCAAGGCCAGACGGCAGAATGGTGGTTGCCAGTACAAGGAATAAAGTGAGGAAATTATTTCTTACCGGGTTCAGAGTTTTTGCCAAATGAGAGCATCCAGGAATGTGTGACGGCACAATAGTGTGACTGTACTTGACATCACTCATCAACGTGGAAATGGTTCAAGCGATAAATTTTGTTTGCAAATATTTGAAAATTTTATTTATTTATATTTTATATATGAGTACTCATATATTTTATATATGAGTGCCCTCTTCTGGCCTGCATGTACACCTGCAGGCCAGAAGAGGGCACCAGATCTCATTATAGATGGGTTATAGGTGTGGTTGCTGGGGATTGAACTCAGGACCTCTGGAAGAGCAGTCAGTGCTCTTAACTGCTGAGCCATCTCTCCAGCCCTTGTTTGCACATTTTACCACAATTAAACAACAACAACAACAAAACAGTAAAAGATAGAACCAAGTCCATGGAATGACTCCACACGATAGAACCATGATAAACACTGACAGAATGAAGATGGGGTAAACAGCCTCAGACCCGGGGTGACGGCAACAATGGGTGTCTTCTATTTACTACAAAAACTTTACATGTGACAATTATTACTTTTTCCTTGAGGTGATAAATTGGTTGTCTTTCCTGTCCTTATATCAAGGCCAAAATTAATTAACTGATATTTAAGACAGGGTTTCACTGTATGTCCTTGGCTACTATGGAACTCACTATGTAGACCAGGCTGGCCCCAAACTCATAGAGATCTGCCTGCCTCTACCTGCCCAGTGGTGAGATTAGAGGTGTGTGCCACCACAACCTCTAATTTTTCTACTTCAGATCATTTTGAGGACAGTGAGGCACTGAGTTCAATGGACCAGTACATTCACCCTGAGGCCTGTTTTCCTGACCTCTAGTGGCAGTCACAGCCAGTTTTCTATGGCTACGGAGTGGTAAAATACTGGATTATGGAAGTTCATGGCTACCAGGGCTCCAGGTATCCTCATGAGATTGAAGGGGCCTCTCTCCTGCCAAGTAAAAACACGTAGATACAGAAATCATTATAAATACTGGCTCTCTGATGCCACGTGGCCAGCAAGTGACCAGCAGAGGCTTGACCTTCGCCGTCAGGGCCTTCCCACCCACCTCTGCATGGCACTGGGGAGAGAGTTAAGGACCTCCCTGGGTCCTTAGTGCCTCAGCTCAGGCACTGCTTAGCAAAAGACAGGCTATTTGCAGACACCCCAAGCCCACCAGCCATGGCTGGGCAGGGCAACAGTAGGACTCGAAGACTGAAAGCAGGTATCAGGTCCCCTAGGACCATGGATCCCAAAATGCAGCTTGGTCTTCGACACCTGGATGTGCAGTGTCTGTCTCTGAGCAGCCCTGAGTCACCTTGGCCTCCCCACCTGATCACCAGGTACTCCCAAGTCAAAGCCACTGAGACACAACAGACTGCATTCCCAACTGTGGAGCTCGGGAGAGAGAGATTTGTCACTGTGGAGTTTGGTTTATCAGATCTCCAACCCAGGACTCCTGGCTTGGCCTGTTCCTAAACTTTCCACAGACCTTCATTTGACGCCATTGGGTGGAGTGGCTTTCACTTTCTACCAGGCAAAACAACTTTATCCCCTCTCAAAGCCTTGGCCACACGTGACACCCTAGGCTGCTCCTGAGGCTGGGGCACCGGTCCTCCAACAGGCTGCCCAGGTCAGGCTAAGCTGTGAGGGAGTAATAGTTTGAAGGTATTACTTCCTTCCATAGATGGAGACAGGAACCTCAGAGTCAGCTCAAGACACCCCAAGACCAGGTTCTCAGCACAAAAGAGATTTCTTCCCTCCAAAGGGACAAAGGGCAGGGAATGAGAGACAGTCAGGAGATAGAAAATGAGCAAGAAGGGGAGGGGGACAAGGGAGAGAGGGAAGGGGTATTTGTCCCAGAGTGGAGGACAAAGGACTGTCTCTGGATAGAGAGGAGGCAGACATGGCCCATAGGAAAATGACAGTTCATAAGGGAAATGGAAACCCTGTGTTAGGATGAGGTGTTTAATTTTAATTGGGCATGTAAATTAGGACTTCAATACTTTCATCATCAGGTAGTCAGCATCAGGCAGAGTAAGTGGCCAACTAAGGGAACAGACCTTGGTGACTAGCTTTAGGAATGTAATCCAATGGTTTTTAGTCAGGTAGAATAGGGGAGAAGGGCAAGGCCTGCCAGAGCCATGTTTATCATGCTGGGGCTGGCTAGAGTCCCTTCAACTGGTCCTTCCCTGGGTGGGAATATGGGTGCTTCCCAAGTCTCTTGCCATCTCCTTTAACATGTCTTTGAGTGGTAAGATGGTTAATACCATCAACTTGCTGGGATTTAGGATCACCATGGAAACAAACCTCTGTGTCTGTAAGAGATTATCTAGATTAACTTCATGGAGGCTGGAAGATCCACCCAAAATGTGGGTGGGGTGATTCTATGGGCTGAAGCCTGGGGCTAACCTGTAGCATTCCTGGCTCTCTGCTTCCTGACTACAAAGGCAGTGTGACAGCTGTGGGAACAGCTTTCTCTGGAACACTCTTGACTTCAGAGGCTGAACTTTTGCTGGCCTTGCAACCAAGTTAATAATATGCCTGGAGACCATTTAAAGCTATGTACTTAACCTGTTTCCCCACTGTGTATTCAGCCTGTTTGTTTTGCTTTAAGAAAACAAAGTAGTCAACCTTACTAGGCCTTGGACTTGCCCTGTAACCCACTTTTACAAGCTAAACTGAATGCACGCTTTTACTCTCAGACCATATTATTCCCTCTCTCTCTTTTGTGACTCTGCCACAACTCAGAGCTGTGTGTGTGTGTGTGTGTGTGAGAGAGAGAGAGAGAGAGAGAGAGAGAGAGAGAGAGAGAGAGAGATTAGTTAAATCATCAGATGAAATGGCAGCATTGGAAACAATGATTTAATTGTCCATCGTAAATGTTGGAAACACTATGTGGCTATAGGTTGATAACATCTGTTTACAGTTTTGAGTGCTATTCTGGGTCACTAGGGTTCAATAAAGTAAATTCTTCCCTTATAAACTCTGGTTTAAAAAAATTAAGTCAGGCTATTCCTCCATCCTTTCCTATACGATGTTTTCTATGTTGTTCAACAACTAGAGAGCAAAGCTTAGTGTCAGACAATGGACACAGGGAGAGAAGTGGAGAATTCCTATTTGGGATCTCTCTTGGTATAGATTGTCGCAAGAGGAAGACTCTCGTTTGAGGTGGCACTGTCACAACCAGCTGCCCCAAGCTTCTGTTGCCATGACTTCTCCACCATAAGGGACTGTGCTCTCAACTGCAAGCCAGAATAAGCCCTTCCTTGTTTTGTGTCAGGTATTTGATCATAGAAATGAGAAAAGACATTAAAACTGAGGGAAAGTATTAGAAGCAAGTGACCACCACATGACTATCCTCATAGGAACATTCATGATAGGGAAATGGAGGGGTCACCAGGTATGCTGGGAAGCGGTACACACAGGGCAGCCTGGCATGCCACATATCACCCACCCTCAGCTAGGAAGCCAGTCAAGTCAAGTAACTCATTTCTGGCCCTCCTTCTGGTTACGAAACAAAGCATAAACTCTCACCAGAGCAGGTTGACTGTCCATTCCTGGTGTGGATATTGAAGCTAATAGGCAGTTTGTCTCTGTTAGGCTGTCCCTTTGGTCTACACTCAAATCAGAGGAAAATCCTGATGGTTGTCCTATAACGTGGGGACATCCAGGACCTCGGGTGGAAACACATATTTTTCAGTTAGTTAATAAGAAGTCAGTCCTGGGAGATGTGCTGTGGAGAGTTCTTCAGCTGGGTCACGCAGGAAGTGACGCTACAATTCCAGGGGTGGCCTGAAGGGGGCAGCATCTCTCTAAGAATGACTCCACTGCCTACTTTGGAGATACAGCAGGAAGTAGTAACATATTTAATTAATTGGGCAATGGATAAGTTACTTTTAGAAATTGCTACATAATATTAATGTTGTAGATCATGTCAGTATGTTTCCAGTAAGTAATTCCAGCCCTACAGATTTTCATATAGGGATGCTGCATGTACATATACTGTGTTAGGTATGGTTGGAGATAACCCAGACTTGCCTGAGGCGCGAGAATAGGAAGAAATAAACTAGGGAATTGGTACTTGTGCTCAGACTGCCCTGATGAGATTTGAGTCTGTCTCCTTCCAGATTCACATTAAAACTTAACTGCCATTATAACAGTGTTAATAGTAGGAACCCCTGAGATTTAAGAGGGCTCTGCAGGACTGGGGTAGCATGGCAGTGGATTTTGTTGACTTTGTCTTGAGACAGGGTCTCAGTCTTTGGCCCAGACTGACTTGATCTCACATTTGTGGTGGGCCCCCTGCCTCAGCCTCTTGAATGGCCAGCAACCTCCATTCTTCATAAATTACTTAGTCTGGGTGGGAATGCAGTTCAGGGTAGAGTGTTGTCTAGTAAGTATGCTTGAAGCCCAGCCCTCAGGAGATGGAAACAGGTTATCCTCAGTATCAATGAGTTTAATTGATATGCGCTATGTAAGACCCTGAATAAATAAACAAAACAGGATACAATAGACACTTGCAGATGCTCTTGTTATAGCAGTACCCCACCCCCAATGCTGGTTAATAGCTTGCCCAGGAAAACCAAATGCATTTGATATTTTCCCCAAGAGCAAGCCATTACTAATTCCTTAAAAACAAACAAAACCTGTAATCTTGGTTTTATAACTCTTCATTTCAAAATCCACTCCACATACATATCATATAGACAAGCTCCAGGTTTATGCACGTTTATACACATTTAAAAGCTTTATATTTACATTCAAATGCATTGATCCCAAAGCACCCTACCTGAGACCACCCCTACCAAGAAGGGACCACTGAGAACAGGGTAGCCTGGGCCTGGGCAAGGGTGCTCCCCAGGGGCTGCTCCTCCTGTCCCTCCCTCAGAACACTTAAGTCTTCTGAAGGACAAAAAAAAAGGACACCTTAGTTCCACCAGTGTCTCAGCACCCAGCCCCTTTTAAACAGTTTGTAAAGATTTATTGTATGTGTATGAATGTCTTGTCTGTATGTATGTACATGCACCATGTGGAGGTCAGAAGAGGGTGCTGCATCTCCTGGCAATGGAATTACAGATGGTTGTGAGGCACCATGTGGGTGCTGGGAACCAAATCTGGGTCCTCTGTAAGAGAATCAAGTGTTCTTCACCACCGAACCACATCTCCACCCCTCTCCCAGTCTTGTTTGGAGAGAATGATAGACACAGCAGCTTCTGAGCCCAGAAGACTGCCACGGATGAGGAACACGTTCCACAGTCCTTGGCCTCCTGAAAAGCAGTGGTCTTCCACAAAATCTGCAGTGTTACCGTGTTGCTATGACAACAACACTGAACCAACCAGTGGCTACTGGCTCCCCATGTGGTGGGCTCATGGCTGCATTTGTTCACTGAGTTGAAGCTGCTTCAGGGAGAGGAGACAACAAGGTGAGACAGCTGGGAAGGGGACAGGCCTCTCTATGACCTCCAAGCAGCAGACTCACAAGAGCCTGAAGCAGCTCCAGCTCTTCGGGACTGTGGATAATATAGGAGGCTTGGCTTCTTCACTCCTGATCCTGCTGTGTATACTTTGGGAAAGCCCCAGGGTTGAGAGCTCCCAATCAGGGCTGGGAAAGGATGGGGTGTGATCACACTTCTCCTGCTCCCTTTAGCAGGTTGTTGAGGCTGTATATGGAGAAGCTCACTTGCAAATAGGAGGGGAGGCCTGGGTGGCCCTATAGCCAGGGCAGCTGCCAGGAAATAGGATACTATGAACCTCGGGTTGTGTCTTAGGACCTGCTCTTCCCTCTCCAGGGGCATGGAGTAAGTGAGAGAGGTCACTTGTATAGGAGGAACAGGGGTAAAGAGAGAGTTAGGGGGTGTTCTGTGGTTAAAGACAGAGCAGCAGCACAGATAGGTATGGAGGGTACCAGGAAAGTTTTTCAGTCCTCAGCCAGTGCCTGCCCTTGTGAAATAGACATGTTCTCTTCCTGACCAACAGATACCACACATGGCCAGGCCTCATCACCACAACCAGGTAGTACTCAGTGTGGACCCACCTACTTAGTGTAGACCCAAAGTCAGGGTTCAGGCCTGGAGAGATGGCTCAGTGGTTAAGAGCACTTGTGACTCTCCCAGAGGACCCAGATTCAATCCCAGATCCCACATAGAGGCTCACAGCCGTCCATAACTCCAGTTCCAGGGGCTCCAATACTCTCTTCTGGTCTCCAAGGTCAGGGTTCCCGGTGAAGCCGAGGGATGTATCGCCCACTTCCTTTGAGAATGAGGGTACCCCTCCCCATAGTGGTACTCTGATGGAGAGGAGCCAAGGGGAATCAGGCCTCCCTGATGGGAGCTGGGAGAGGAATTCCCATCACTTTCCACCCCGGGGGAGCGCAGAAGCCCCAGGCTGGGCGGCCATGATGTGGTAGATGGATTCCCGGAAGCGCTGGTCTCGGCTTAGCCGCGTGGCCACCTCCTTCAGCTCTTCTATGTTGTTGGCTTCTAGCTGGGAGGTCATGAAGGACTGGGATGGCTTCACTGGGGAGACAAAGACCCGTTGCCCCACGAATGGCACTCCCCCATGCTGAGCCCGCCCTTCCGCCCTCGTCTCAGCCCGACATGCTCTTGGAGCTTCACTTGGTCCCTTCTGCCCAAGGCTGGTAGAGCCAATTTCAAGGACAGACTGCCCAGTCTCGTTTACTTGTTCTCAAACCTGCCCTCTTCCTGCCTTGTCACCAACAGCCTGTGCCACCCGGCCCCACAGAGGCATATGGGCGCTCACTGTCATTCCAGGAAGTACTGGACCGGCGACGGTGGAAACGGCAGCTCTTGATGCGGCGAGTGGCCGCCTTATGGATGTACACGGAGTTCTTCATGATGACCGGCATCTTGGCCTCCAGCTCCGCATTCCGGATGCACTCCTCGAAAAACTCTGTGGTGACAGCAAGGAGCAGCTGATTGCGTCTTTCTCTGAACCTGCCCTTCTAAGTACTCCTTTGGGGTGGGGGACATATCAGTCTATCCATTACAGAACACAGTTCCTCCTCTAACCACAACCTGTAGCTATCATAAAGAAATCTGCTGGAGACAGAGCTCTGAGCTTTGGAAAAGAGGACAAAACTTCAGTCTTTCCTCCCATCCCCTCGCCTCAGGTCCAGCTGCCACAAAGAGGCAGTGTCTGGGGAAGGAACTCCAGGAAGAGCCACCTCACACATGCAGGCCCTGTTCCAGGCTCTAGAGGGCTTGGCTTATGGGGCTGAGCTCTGGGATTGAGGCTGGGTCCGGAGGGAGGTCTTACTTTTCAGGTGGCTCACGTCAGCCCGCATCCTCTCTTCCTTCTCCTTGTTCCGAACCTTGGAATTGAGCCCTTGTTCCAGGCTCCGCAAGGCTGCCTCTGCCTCCCGGAGTCGTCTCTCCAGGTCCATGCGTACCTTCACTTCAGCCTAGATGAAGGGACAAGCAAGAGGGAAGCCGAGTACAGGAAGCAGTCTCCACCTCCCCAGAAGCCTTCCGTGATGGCTTATTTTCTTTGCTAATTGGACCCCAGTTAGTATCACCTAGGAGATACACCCCTGGTGTGTCTGTGAGGGCATCTCCAGAAAGGTTTAACTGAGGGTAGAGGATGCACCCTGAGTGTGGGTGGCACCGTGCCATGGGTTGGGGTAGCAGACTGAATAAAAGTGAAAGGGGAAAAGGCATAGATTCATCTTTCTGCTTCCGGACTGCAGACACAATGCCACTAGCTGCCTCATGCTCCCACCACCATGGTTTCCCTGTCATGACAGACTACATCCCCTCAAACCATGAACTTTAGCACTTTTGACAGGAACGTCATCTCAGCAATGAGAAAAATGGCTAGGACACCTTTCCCAATCATCTTGGGCTCAATGCGGGTAGATGGAAGTTTCCACATCTTGGTTCCACACCTTACCAGATGGCTGGGCACAGCCCTGTTCCTAACAATTGTCTGTCAATGATAGAGAGACTGCTACCTCTTGTGATAAACACATCCCTGAATCTGGCCAGCTGGACATACTAGGAGGGGCATTTAGGGCAGCTGTGAAGTACAGGGATGGGCAGGAGTCCCCAGCGGTATGAAGGGCCCAGGGCACGGGCTGCACACCTTGAGCTCCCGCTCAGCCTGCTGCTTCTCTGCGGTCAGCTCCTGAAGGGAGTTCTGCAGGGCTTGAGACTGGCTTGAGTAGAACTCCCGTTCCTCCTCCAGGGCCCGTGAGCGCTCTTCGTTCTCCTTCATCCTGTGGGCAGGAAGGGTGCTTACCCAATGCTAGCCTACAAAGGGGGTTGCCCCCTGCTAGAGACAGCTGGAGAGAGGCGGGTCCAGTCCCAGTCGGATGGGTATGAGAGGGATGGTGTGGAGTGATGGGAGCCCTAGGCTTAGAGGTTCAGGGGCTGTTACTTCTCTGACCTCAGGAAGTCCTCCGACCCCAGTGAGGCTCTGTTTCTTCATGGGTTGGGTAGATGGAAGCTAAGGAAACCTGCTGGCTGGCCACAGGCACTGTTCAGAAGACTCAATGATGCTCTGAATGGTTTGTCAAATCAGCTTTGGGAAAGCCAGGTCATAGGCAAAAAGGAAGTAGGTGACCCATCTCATCAATGACAACTGGAACTTAAGTCCAGTTGTGTAACTTGAGGGCAGTCACAGCTCCTAAGCTTCTGGTGGTCTCGGGTGACTCACCGCTTCTCTGCCAGAAGCTTCTCTGCCAAAAGTTCCTGCATCCGCTCTTCGATCTGCCTGAGGTTGCTATGGAGACCATCACTGGCAAGTGGCTGCTCACTCTCATTGGTCAATGGCTGTGGCTGGTTCTTATCTTCCTCCAGCATCTCTAGGGTCTTCTTCTTCTCTATGGAGAGTTCCTGGAACAAAGGCAGGGAAGGGTGAGAAGAATCACGGGTTAGTTCGACAGCATGGCTGCCCTGGTCTCCTGGCAATTCCAGGGAGTGATCTACTCTTCCCTCAGTTCTCCACGATGGGCATGCCTCATTCTAAGATCGCCTTTCTTACAACATGGCCAGGTTACTCCTCCATCAAGACAGACAGACAAGGAGAAACCCAATGTGACTTCCAATAGAGATGGTACCTATCAGGGCCAGGTCCCAAAGCCTTGGTCCCAAGCTCACTTCAGGTGCTGAACTTTTGGGAAACTGTTAAGATATGGCCAAGTGAAGTCCACAGTTTTGAAAATACAACCCACAGTATTAATCCTATAACAGATGTGTAAAATGCATGCAAACACAGAGCAAATACCTACCTAGAAGAATCAAGGAAACTTAACCAAAGAGATCTTTTTTTTGATGCAAACTACACGAGGCTTTATTGTAGTTATTTAATGAGCTAACCCCATGTTAGCTCAGGTCTTTCATCCACCCACCATGACGGATGGCTAGAAAGACAGCTAGAAGCGTCTACATAGAGATCTAAAGAGATATTTTGGCTGAGTCTAAAGGCAAATGGTTCTCCAAAGAAGAGATGAAAGGATATGTTGTATAGAAGCAACAGTAGGGCAGAGGTGTGCAGAATAAGAAAGCTTGTTTTCCTTAGGGACAGGAGCTCAGTGGTTGGAGCAGGGGCTGGAGTGTCTTTGAGCAGGGGGTGGAGGGGCAAGAGGGGAGGAAAGGCTGGGGAGGGCTGTACTTGCATGCTACACTAAGAAGTTTGCGCTCTGTCCTTGACACATGCTTCTTGCCCCTCCCCCTCTCGGTCTCTTGTATCAAATGAAGGTGACCTGGAAGTTGATTTCCCTTCATGCGCAATTTCACCCAGGAGCAGCTAAGTGAAGGAACCACAGAAGGATGTGGTGAGTGACTCCATCGCCCACTCTAATCAATCCTGCCTCTGGTATAACACCAGCACTATAGAAAGCAGGTTTCCTGAGGCCACAGTCATCACAAGGGCAAGCTGGGATGTTTGTTCTGGGTCTGGGAAGAAGCAGTCAGTGCTTTGGGTTTCATGTGCCAGCTAGAGTTCCCAACCATCCACAGACAGGTTCCTTTAGTTAAACTCCCCTTCATGCTCATTCTCCTGCAGGTACCTTCTCTGGCAGATGCATGATAAATCTAGTATTATGTAGCTCAACCCACCAGCTTGCCTCCTAGGCCAGCATCCTGCTCACCTCCAGTGTGTGCTGTAAGGATTCTGTGAGATGCCTCAGCTCCTTCTTCTCTTGCTCCACACCCTTGAGGCATCTTGCAGTGAGTTCTAGCTCCCTGTGGGGATGGAGAGCTGGAATGACAGCGTGTACCCTTCCTAACCTCTGCATGTAAACATGCTTTTGTCATACCTGATGTGGCTCAGTAGGGCCCTTGGACAGCCAGTTCTCTGCAATACTGGGTACTGAAAACAGCTGCAGAGCCAGGGCTACAAGAAAGGCTCAGCCGAACGAGGTGGGTTCACTTAGCAGATAGAGTAAGGCCCTGAAGCCAGGGACTTAGCTTTTAATTCAATGTCTAACAAGTGCTTGGTCTTTTACTTAGGGAGATTCTCTTATTTGCATGCTAACTTTAAAAATTAAGAAAAAGAGCCTCTGTATTTCTCCCTCTCCCAAATGCATATCTAAATGGTTCCCTTTAATAAGGTTGTCACAAGTGTTTCTGGGCTATCACTGACAGTCCACGGTGGTGGTGGAGATGGTGGCGGAGGTGGTGGTGATGCAGGTAATGGCTATGGTATGACATCAAGTACCATCAATAACAGGAGTAGTTTCCAAATTCTGGATAGACTACATCGGAGTCATCTGTGTTGGGGATATATACATGTTCTACCGTCATGAGATGATAATGCAATTAATGCTTATAACAGAAAACTAGATCTGTAAATCATACATCAGATTAAAGATCCCAATGTGTCATTAAAATGTGAAAGGACCACAGGAGAGATGGAGGATATTGGAGGTCTTTGTGAGCAGCACTTTCTAGGCACCAACTTGGTGCCAATAACTTGGGTAAGTGACTCTCACATAGGTAGGAGCGGCTTGTTCCTTGAGGGAGGCTGGCTTGCACTCACCCATGCCTTATATTCTTGTCACACCAATGCAAGAGATCATTATCAATGGTTAGAAATGACCTACTAGGGCTGGAGAGATGGCTCAGCCATTAAAGGCTAGGTTCACAACAAAAAATATAAGAAATGACTACTGATAGCCCTGGCGTTGGTGGCGCACGCCTTTAATCCCAGAACTCAGGAGGCAGAGGCAGGTGGATCTCTGTGAGTTCAAGGCCAGCCTGGTCTCCAGAGCTAGTGCCAGGATAGGCTCCAAAGCTACACAGAGAAACCCTGTCTCCAAAAAACAAAACAAAACAAAACAAAAAAAGAGAAATGACTACTGAGGCAGCAGGGGGTGGGGAGCATATTTTCTGGGTATATTCAAGACCTGGAGCATTGGGAAGACCAGGCCATATGTGTTTCCTAGTAAGGCCCTCTCCAGGTCTGGCTGCACGTGGGTCTGCCAGGACCAGAAAATCCCCATTGTCCTTCTCAGGGCCAGGGTACTCCCCCTGTTGCATCCTTACCAGGCCAGGGCATGTCCCCTCACTGCCCCTCCCAGGGTCAGGGAATCTTCCCCTATTGTCTCTCCCAGGACCTGGGCATGACTTCTCCCATTTCCCTTCCTAGGGATAGAGCATCCTCCTTCCCTCCTCTCCCCATCCCTTTAAGAGCCAGGGCATCCCCCATTGCCCCTCCCAGGACCAGAGCAATCCTACCCCTGTGCTTTCCCTCCAAGGGCCAGGGCATCCCCCATTGCTCCTCCCAGGACCAGAGCAATCCTACCCCTGTGCTGTCCCTCCAAGGGCCAGGGCATCCCCCATTGCCCCTCCCAGGACCAGAGCAATCCTACCCCTGTGCTGTCCCTCCAAGGGCCAGGGCATCCCCCATTGCCCCTCCCAGGACCAGCCGTCACCTCTTGATCTGCTCTTGCTCCACTCTGAGCTCTTGCACCACCTCCTCGAACTGCTGCTTCTCAGCCTCCAACACCTGGTTCAGCCGCTCAAGCTCCTGAAGAGAAGGAGATAGTCATAGGTGGCGCAGGGCCCTAGCCTCAGGAGATTACTCCTTATGCTAGCCCAGGGGAGACTCCAGGATTTGGCTCAGCCTGGGGCATAAGGGTAAACTTGTAAGTCCCAAGGAGCACAGGCTCCATTCAATGGCATGCAGTCTCAACTAACCCAAAAACGTGGTGAACCTGTCCCATGACAACCATTAGCAAGAGGAAGGACAGGCTTAGAAACGTTCCCAACAAGAGTCCTCTGACACCGTCATTCTGGAAGCTGATCTGCTGGGCAGCTCTAGGGGCTAACATCCCAAGGTGAAGTGGCTATGCCTCAAGCATGGAACAAAGACAAAACAAACAAACAAACCCATGGAGTGCGTATTTCCAGGACACAGAATGATATCAGGTAGAGTGGCAAAGTGAAGCTATTTCCAACCCAAGAGTCAGAGAATAAGGTTTTCTCTATTTCTAGGGATGAGTCGGGTGGACAGCTTCCCTCTCCTCAGACCTCTAGGAATAGGAGTGTTGGAAGGCCCAGGACAGGTCCCAGGGGGCCAGACCAGTCCCTTCAGGGAAGCCAGCCAGCCTGAATGATTCTCTCCGCAAATTGGAGCCTCTAGGCTAGGGGTCCTGTTTGCCCTGGGTCAGTAGCAGATGGTATTAGGGACCCATTTCATGAAGTTTAACTCACATGTTTTGTTTGTTTGTTTGTTATGCCATCTGCTTTGTTCCTCCACATTTTATGTTGTGGGAGCATTTTGTTTCTGCATCTGCTCTCTCACTTTCCAGTTCCAAATTACTCTCTGGTCACCTGGGGGCTTTGTTCTCAAGAATAATGGCATCCTTTCTAGGGAATGGCACTGCCTATGGAGGGCAATGTTGCTTTGAAGAGATGCAGAGGGGGAATAAAATATACAGAGGAGAGAGTCTGATTTTAATCCGCACGCCTAAGTTTCTTACCCAAGTAAGTTACTTCTTTCTCGTCTAATCTTTACTGGCACATAGTTACAAACTGTCTCCAGTTTGCTAAATGTGGTCAACATGTGGGCTGCACCCTGGCATTCTGATGCCCCTGGGCACATGCATGGCTACAGCACACTGGCTATAGGTAGCAGGGCTCATGGGAGTAGCTGAGGCAGATGGAATGTGAGCAGGAGAGTATGTATCTTTTGAAAAGATGGTGTGTGGTAGGCCATGGTTCCTTTCCCCTGGCATAGGTAGAGGGATCCCCCTAGCATGGATGCCCAAGAATGAGGACACATGAAACAGAGCTCCAGCCAGCTGTGTCAGAAAACACATTTGTGCTATTAAAAACCATAGACATATAGGAGCTTTTAGTAACTGCAGAAGCCATGACCTAGCCTATATTTGACATGTCATATCTAAGTAAGATATCAACTAAATTTGTATTCTTGCACACATCCCTCCTTACAACTGAAGAAAACTTTAGATCTTAAAAAAAGAAATATGAAATTAAAAATAAAGAAGCCTCATGAGAAAATTAAAAAAAAAAAAGAAATATGAGGCTAGGTAGTAAGTAGTAGCACACGCCTTTAACTCCAGCTCTTAGGAGGCAGAGGCAGGTGGAGCTCTGTGAGTTCAAGGCCAGCCTCGTCTGCAGGGTAAGTTTCAGGACAGCCAAGGCTACACAGAGAAACCCTGTCACAAAATAATAATAGTAATAATAAAGAAAAATGAAACTCTGCTTTAATGCACACGGTGTTGCTGGGGCTGAGAGTCTCTCTGGCCACAGAGGCAACACACTTGACTACTGCTCCTCAGGTGGTGTTTGTCAGCTGTGCAAGAGCTGCTGAGAAGCCCATAGAACTCACTAGCCGGAAGCACCTGAGCTCCACAATGGCTCGCACAGGTTCCAAGGCTCCTGCTATTTCAGAAATGATCACCCAGGACTCAGTAGAGGACTCCACACTCCAGCCTCACTTTGACTCCCTGGAAAGCTCCCTAGCCTGGAGCTTACAGCCTTCTCCATTCACTTGCTATCACACTGGAATAACCACACTAGCATAGCTTCTGTTGAGCTGTCCATAGATATACAGTGTCTGAAACTCAAACCTTCTCTTCCTAGTACTCAGGCACCTCAGAACACTAGCAGAAGCCAGGCAGTGCCTTCAAGAACCCAAGGGGAAAGCAACCTTGAACACAATAGGGCAGCACCAACAACAACCCATTTGCCTTTTGTTCTTCTCCTCTCAGAGGTCCCTAGTATATGTAGTAAGTTGTTTCTACTCATGTCAGTGACCAGCTATGCCCAGGGGAACATTTGGGCCAGCAGAATGGGTGTCATGAACCAGAGACACCCAGCACCAAAGCAGCTTTAAAGAAGTTCAGTCCCCTGATGATTTTACATCCACAGGTGGCCAAGGTTGGCTTGAGTGACTCTCATGGTAGAAAAATCAGAAAATGTGTTTCAGCTTTGAACAACCTACAAAAAGCCCCACTCTCTGCCAGCTCTGTTTCTCTCTCTCCCTCCTTCCATCTCTCCCTCTCTCCATCCTCTCTCTCTCTCTCTCTCTCTCTCTCTCTCTCTCTCTCTCTCTCTCTCTCTCTCTCTCTCTCTCTGTGCCATAAATGCAAAAGCACTGGCAAGAGGACCCAGTGGCAGTTCTGCCTCCATCCATCCAGGCCCTGCTTGGAAACATGTGACTCCAGGGGCCTGCTCACGGGATCCAAACTCAGCGGCAGGATCCAACACACCCAGACACTGCCAAGGCCCTGGTAACAGTGCCACCATCCATGACAAGAGGACAGACATCAGAGTATTGGAACTGTTTGCATCTACCTTGGTCCCATACCCACCAGGAGAGGAAGAGATTCCTGCTACTCCAACCAGAAGAAAGGATGAGAAGAGGACAGTGTAAAAGTACATTCAACAACAGAAAACCCAATATAACACCACCGGAGACTAGGATCCATACACCAGCAAGACCTGAACATCACAATGCAGATGAACCAGAAGAGAATGACCTTAAAAATATCTTCATGAAAATGATAGAGGACCTCAAAGAGGACATGAGAAAATCATTAATATCCCTCAACATTAATGGTCTTAACTTACCTATAAAAAGACACACATTAGCAGAATGGATAAGAAAACAGAATCCATCCTTCTGCTGCATAGAAGAAACACACCTCAACTTCAAAGACAGACAGTACCCAAGAATTAAAGATTGGAAAAAGATTTTCTAATCAAATGTACCCAAGAAACAAGCGGGGGGGGGGGGGGTAGCAATCCTAATATCCAACAAATTGGACTTTAAACTAAAATCAATCAAAAGAGATGAAGGAAGTCACTTCCTACTCATCACAGGAGAAACCCATCAGGGTCTCAATTCTGAACATTTATGCCCCAAATACAAAGGCATCCATGTTTGTAAAAGAAACATTACTAAAACTCAAATCACACATAAAACTGCACACACTTATAGTGGGAGACTTCAATACCCTACTCTCACCACTGGATAGGAACACCAGACAGAAACTTAATAAAGAAACAAAGGAACAGAAGTTAAGGCACAATTGGACTTAACAGGTATCTATAGAACATTCCATCCAAATACAAAACAATTTACCTTCTTTTCTCAGCACCACGTGGAACCTTCTCTAAAATCGACCACACACTTGGCAACATAGCAAACCTCAACAGGTACAAAAAAATTGAAATAACCCCCTGTATCTTATCAGACCACCATGCTTTAAAGTTAGAATTCAACAACACGAATTACAGAAAACCTACAAACTCATGGAAATTAAGTAACACTCAATTGCACAATTCATGGGTCCAGGAAGAAATAAAAAAATGAAATTAAAAATATCCTAGAATTCAATGAGAATGGAGACACAACATACCCAAACCTATGGGACACTTTGAAAGTAGTGCTAAGAGGAAAGTTCATAGCGCTAAGTGCCCACATGAAGAAACAGGAGAAACACTAGAGAATTAACAGCACAACTGAAAGCTTTAGAACACAAAGAAGCAAATACACCCCGAAGGAGCAGACACCAGGAAATAATCACATTGAGGGCTGAAATCAATAAAATGGAAACTAGGAGAACAATGCAAAGAATCAATATAAGAGTTGGTTCTTTGAGAAAATCAACAAGATAGACAAACCTTTATCCAAACTTACCAAACAGCAGAGAGTGAACATGCAAATTAATAAAATCAGGAATGAAAAGGGGGACATAACAACAGACACAGAGGAAATCCAGAGAATCATCAAGTCATACTTCGAAAACCTATATTCCTCAAAATTTGAAAATCTAAAGGAAATGGACAATTTTCTGGACAGATTTCACTTACCAAAATTAAATCAAGAACAGACAAGCAACTTAAATAGATCTTTAACCCCTAATGAAATAGAAGCAGTCATTAGAAGTCTCACAACCAAAAAAAGCCCAGGGTCAGATGGCTTCAGTGCAGAATTCTATCAGAAATTCAAGGAACAGCTAATACCAACTCTCCTCAAAGTATTCCACACAATAGAAGCAGAAGGGTCATTGCCAAACTCTTTTTATGAGGCTTCAATAACCTTGATACCTAAGCCACACAAAGACACAACTAAGAAAGAGAACTACAGACCAATATCCCTCATGAACATTGATGCAAAAATTCTCAATAAAATACTGGCAAATCGAATCCAAGAACACATCAGTGAAATCATCCACCATGATCAAGTAGGCTTCATCCCTGGGATGCAAGGATGGTTCAACATATGAAAATCCATCAATGTAATCCGAGATATAAACGGACTGAGGAAAAAAAAACACATGATCATCTCACTAGATGCCGAAAAAGTCTTTGACAAAATCCAACACCCCTTCATGATAAAGGTCTTGGAGAAATCAGGGATAACAGGAACATACCTCAACATAATAAAAGCAATATACAGCAAACCAACAGCCAACATCAAATTAAATGGAGAGAAACTCAATGCAATTCCTCTAAAATCGGGGACAAGACAAGGCTGTCCACTCTCTCCATACCTCTTCAATATTGTCCTTGAAGTTCTAGCTAGAACAATAAGACAACAAAAGGAGATCAAGGGAATACAAATTGGAAAGGAAGAAGTCAAACTCTCACTATTTGTAGATGATATGATAGTCTACATAAGTGACCCAAAAAACTCTACTAGGGAACTCCTACAGCTGATAAACACCTTCAGCAAAGTGGCAGGATACAAGATTAACTAAAAAAAAATCTGTAGCCCTACTATATTCCGATGACACATTGGTGGAGAAAGAAATCAGAGAAACATCACCTTTTACAATTGCCACAAACAACATAAAATACCTTGGGGTAACACTAACCAAAAAAGTGAAAGACCCGTACCGTAAGAATTCTGTGTCTCTAAAGAAAGAAATTAAAGAAGATACCAGAAAATGGTAAGATCTCCCATGCTCTTGGATAGGTAGGATCAACATAGTAAAAATGGCAATCTTGCCAAAAGCAATCTACAGATTCAATGCAATCTCCATCAAAATCCCAACACAATTCTTCACAGACCTTGAAAGAACAATTCTCAACTTTATATGGGGAAACAAAAGACCCAGGATAACCAAAACAACCCTGTACAATAAAGGAACTTCTGGAGGCATCACCATCCCTGACTTCCAGCTCTATTACAGAGCTATAGTCTTGAAAACATCTTGGTATTGGCACAAAAATGGACAGGTAGACCAATGGAATAGAGTTGAAAACCCTGATATTAACCCACACATGTAGGAACACCTGATTTTTGACAAACAATTCAAATCTATATGATGGAACAAAGAGAACATCTTCAATAAATGGTGCTGGCATAACTGGATGTGGACATATAGAAGACTGCCAATAGACCCAAGCGCCATGCACAAAACTTAAGTCAAAATGGATCAAAGATCTCAACATAAATCCAGCCACACTGAACCTATTAGAAGATAAAGTGGGAAATACCCTTGAATTAATTGGTACAGGAGATCGCTTCCTGAACATTACACCAGTAGCACAGACACTGAGATCAACAATTGATAAATGGGACCTCCTGAAATTGAGAAACTTCTGTAAGGCAAAGAACACAGTCAGCAAGACAAAACAGCAGCCCACAGAATGGGAAAAGATATTCACCAAACCCACATCTGATAGAGAGCTGATCTCCAAAATATACAAAGAACTCAAGAAGCTAGTCTCCAAAACACCAAACAATCCAATTAAAAAGTGGGGTACAGAACTAAATAGACAATTCTCAATAGAGTAATCTAAAATGGCTGAAAGACACATTTGAAAGTGTTCAACATCCTTAGCCATCAGGGAAATGCAAAAACAACTCTGAGATACCATCTTATTCCTGTCAGAATGACCAAAATCAAAAACACCAATGATGGTTTATGCTGGAGAGGATGTGGAGAAAGGGGAACACTTCTCCACTGCTGGTGGGAGTGTCAACTTGTACAGCCACTTTGGAAATCAGTAAGGCGTCTCCTCAAGAAAATGGGAATGAGTCTACCACAAGATCCAGCAATTCCACTCTTAGGCATATACCCAAAAAAAGCACATTCATACAACAAGGACATCTATTCAACGATGTTCATAGCAGCACTATTTGTAATAACCAGAAACTGGAAGTAGCCTAGATGGCCCTCAATCGAAGAATGGATAGAGAAAATGTGGTACATTTATGCAATGGAGTACTACTCAGCAGAAAAGAATAATGGAATCTTGAAATTCACAGGCAAATGGAAGGGACTAGAAGAAACCATTCTGAGCGAGGTAACCCAGTCACAAAAAGACAAACATGGTATGTACTCACTCACATGTGGATTTTAGACATAGAGTAAAGGATTACCAGCCTACAATCCACAGTGCAGAGAAGCTACTAAACAAGGAGGACCCTAAGAGAGACATACATGGTCCCCTGGAGAAGGGGAAAGGTTCAAGATCCCCTGAGCAAATTGGGAGCACGGGAAGAGGAGGGAGGGAGCTAAGACAATGAGAAGGGGAGAAGAGGAGGGTGCAGAGGACATGAGGGAGCAGAAAGGTTGAGTCAGGGGAAGAATAGATGATAACAAGAATGGAGATATCACAATAGAAGGAGACATTTTAGGTTTACAGAGAAGTCAGGCACTAGGGAAATATCTGGAGATCTACAAAGATGACACCAGCTAACAACCTAAGCAACAGAGGAGAGGCTACCTTAAATGCCCTCCCCTGATAATAAGATTGATGACTGACTTATATGCCACCCGATAGCCCTCATCCAGCAGCTGGTGGAAGTAGAAGCAGACACCCACAACTAATCACTGAACTGAAATGGAATCCAAATACAGAGAAGGACGAGTGAAGAGCAAAGGGGTCCAGACCAGGCTGGTGAAACCCACAGAAACAGCTGACCTGAACATTGGGGAACTCTTGCTCCCCAGACTGATAGCTGGGATACCAGCATGGGACTGATCCAGACCCCAAGAACATGGGTTTCAGTGAGGAAACCTCGGAAATCTATGAGACCTCCTGTAGTAGTTCAGTACTTATCCCTAACATAGGTGTGGACTTTGGGAGCCCATTCCACATAGAGGGATACTCCCTGAGCCAACACACACAGGAGTGGGCCTAGGCCCTTTCCCAAAGGATATGATAGACTCTGATGACACTCTATGGAAGGCCTCACCATCCAGGGGGAACAGAAAGGATATGTGATAGGTAGGGCTTTAGTTTGGGGGGGGGGTAGGAGAGGACAGGAGGGAGAAGGGAACTGGGACTGTCATGTAAAACAATCTTGTTTCTAATTCAAATAAAAGAAAATCTGCAAAGACAAAAAAAAAAAAACCCACTGGCAAATGATTTGTGGAAATCATCACAGGGAACCAATAGCAGGCTCACCTCATTCATGAGACAAAACTCTGCTCCTCTCCTAGCCTCTCAAATCACCTCTGCCCTTGCTCAAACTTTCCCTCTCCTCAGCAGCTGCCTCACTCCTGGCCTTCATCACACTTCCCTCCACGGGCTCTCTAACTCTGAGACCTGTGGAACCCAGCCCACAAAACAAGAGCTAGCACAGTGTCCTGAACCAAACAGAAGACCCTCGGGGCCAAGGGCAGCAGCCAGCACCTGGTCATTCCAGGTTGCTGTAATGCACTTGGAGAAGCAAGCAAGCCATGTATGTGGTCCACCAGTTCCATTTCAGCTCAAATCTGCCTCCCTCTCAGCTTCCCTTATTGAATCCAGCTTTCCCTTGGACTATCAAATAAGACTAATTTCTTTTCCCTTCAAGTATTTAAAAAAAAAAAATCCTGTTCCCAAGTTTCCTGTCCTCCAAGCTAAACGCATCTTGTTTGCCATGCTTCACAGACCATGATTTCTTGTCTTCAATAAAATTAATTATAGCCATGAAAAGAATGTAGCTACAGGGGCTCCTGATCAGAAGCCTTGATACAAGGAGGAATCTTTGCAACTAATTTACAGGCTCAATGCAATTCCAGGAAATAGCCCCATGAAATTTTTTTTTCTCACAGTTCTATTTACTCATTCATGCTACATCTATTTACCAGGTGCATACTATGTTCCAAGTACCTGCTGAGTTTTGCATGGAGGATCTGAAGATGTTCCTGTGGTGTCTGTGGTTTAGTGTAGCTACCAAGAAACCCTGACCAGGGTTTTAGATCAAATGTAGGAATTTAGCATTACTAAAATAATCAGGTATCCCAGAGAGCACTATAAAACAAGATTCATGTCCTGCAGGACAGGGACTCAGTACCAGGTCAAGCTGTCCTGGATGGAAATAGAATAGAAAACTCCATGGAGGTGGGAAGAGAGGCAACCAGTTGATTCTTAAGCTGAGAGACTAAGGTGGGTAGATAAATGGGTTGGAGATTTACCTCAGTGGCTTGCCTAGTAGGTACAAGAGGAAAGAACATTCCAGATGGAAGTAATAGAACATACGAAGCCCCTGTATGTTGCCTGGAAGAACCAAGTCAGGCCCATATGAGACAAGAGAGCAAGTTTGATGGGCAAGAGGCTGGGGTCAAAGAAGCAGGGAAGCTGACAAAGGAGACACCATAGGCCATGCAGGACCTCAGGCTTAGATGAGGATCTTGTTTGTTTTTTCCAGGAACAAGAAGCAAAGAAGATTTTGTTGTTTGACTGTTTGTTTGGATATATAGTGAGACAGACTGTATCCCAGACTGGCTTTGACCATGTTTCCTGGCACAGCCCGGCCTTAAAGTCACAATCCTCTACATCTGTCTACCGAGTGCTGGGATTGCAGCTGTGGGTATCATCACAGCAGCTGCAGAGACAGTTCGGAGAGCAGAAGGATGGTGGTAGGCGACATGATTTATTTTCCCTTTAAATGCTTGAGTTGGCTACATTGTGGAGGAAAAGACAAAGATGTAGAAATGCCTTAAGGACCCCAGGCAGGAGGTGACAGCACTGGTTTACACAAGGCTGGAAGTAGGGTGGGAAAGAGAGGAAGGAGGGAGGACGGGGTGAATGAAGCACGACCCTCAAGTTCCTGACCTGCATAAACTTTGGGTGGTACATGGCCTGAGACAGGTATGTGAGAAGAAACCAGCCCTTCTAGGGAAGGTAAAGGCAAGACATCTTGATCCCAGACAAGGTGTGTTCTCAGCATCTTTGAACATCTGGCTAAGATGTGATGAAGTCAGTTGTTGGGAATCCCAGGATGGATGGAAACAGAAGGAAAAGACTAGAGGTATCATCCTGGGAGTCATTTGCACACAAACAGCAAAATGAAGTTGGGGATTGTAGTCTAAACAGCCTTAAGACCTAGAGCAGAGAGAGGAGATGAAGTTCAAGTACAACCTGAAACAAGGAAGCACGGTCTTTGTAGACTTAGTACGAGGGTCACACAAGTTCATTCATGCAAACTGATTGTAATTTTGTAAGTGCTTACCATTTAGGCCAGGCTTTTTTTAAATCTCAGCACTCAGAAGACAGAGGCAGATGGATCCCTGTGAGTTGGAGGCCAGTCTGGTCTACATAGTGAGTTTCAGGCCAGCCAAGGCTACATAGAGAGACCCTGTCTGAAAACAAGGCATAGTACACAGTTTGAAGAGACTATCAGAACCAGAGTTAGATGGCAGCACTGTTAAAATTATCAGACCAGGAATTAAGAACAAAAACCAAACCCAACTGTGGGTTATGTGCTAAAGACTTCAATAGAAAAAGGTATATAAAAATAGATGACTAATACACGTAGGGAGATGGGACTTACACACACACACACACACACACACACACACCAAATTTGAGATTCAAAACACAAGACAATTGGACAATCGCCAGGCACCATGCCACACTCAGGTGTGATGGTGCGCTCTTGTGGTCCTGTAACTCAGGAGGTGAACACAGGAAACAAAGCCAATTAGTTCAAGACTGACTTAAACTACATGTTACTCTGCCTCACAGAGCAAGCAAGCAAGCAAAACCCAAAGCAAAATAACAAAGCCACACAATGACAGAATAAAGAATGTTTTTGCTGAGAGAAACTTCAGATACATCAGAGAGCTTGCTTTTCATGCCATCCCATGTGTAGACAAGATAGGACATAAAGTACACTATTAACTGGCAGCTGCCTATGGAAGAGACCTCAGAAGAGAACATGTCTTTTTGACAACTTGATTTTTCATTTTCTAGTATCCAGAACTCTGAGAAATATATTGCTCTCCTGGAAGCCACCTGGCCTGATTTTGTCATGCTAGATCAAACTGACTAGGATCAATAAGCCACACTATCCAATGATGGCATATTCTACATAATTCCCAAGCTTGCATAGAACATTCATCAATAGCGGCAGACTCTGCAGGAGGAGACACACCTTAACAAATTTAAAAGACTGGAAACCATATAATGTTTGCTCTTAATAATGAAATTATACTAGAAACTAATAACAAAACAATAGCAAGAAAATCCACAAAGTGACTGGAGATCAAACAGTATAATTCTGAGTAACATGAGTCAAAGAAGTGATTTCAAGAGAATTCCTCCCAAATTAAATATTGAGACCTAAGTCTAAAAATTATAACATCCCTTGTTACTTATTTAAGTGAACTGACAGTGTCTGTCCATACAAAAACAAAAACAAAAACAAACCAAACTATCTCAGTGTTTATAGCAGCTTCATTCATAATTGCCGAAACCTGGAACAACCCAGAGGTCCTTCAGTGGGAAAATAGATAAACTAGGGTATATACCCAAATAACAAATGTATTCAGCTCTGAAAAGAAACCAGTGTTCCAGCTGTACAAAGGCATGGTGGATGTTTAAATATACCTCACTAGGTGAAAGATGGTGACCTGAAAAGGTTATGTAGTATATGCCTCCAACTCCATGACATGCTGGAAAGAGCAAAACTTTGGAGCCTGTAAAAAGATCAGTGGTTGCTTCAGGGAGAGATGGGCACATGGAACACAGGGATTTTAAGGCAGTGAAACTATTCTTTGTGATATCACAATGGTGAATTAGTGGCATTTTATACTTGTCAAAATCTACAGAATGTGTTACACTAAGAATGAAGCCTGCTGGGTGGTGGTAGCACACACCTTTAATACTAGCACTCGGGAGGCAGAGGCAGGAGGATCTCTGTGAGTTCCAGGTCAGCCTGCTCTACAGAGTGAGTTCCAGGGCAGCCAGGGATACACGCAGAAACTATCTGGAAAGAACACCCTCCCCCTGCCCCCCGAACTCAAAAGAAAGAAGCCCGATGGCCCTGGAAGCTCTCCGTGCATTCTTGGCTAAAAACACTTAGGCTAAAAGTCCCAGGCTCTCTCTGACACATGGAAAATGCCATGGCTATACCATGACTACAGATACATGGCTACACCATCACATGGCACATTTCCCTGAATTCTAGTCTGTTTAGCTTCCTGGCAAGCCAGAACACAGAGCAGCTGATGTTACTTTTATCACACATTAGAGATGAAGAACACAAAGCCCAGAGGAATCAGACAACGTTCACACTGTGAGTGCTGAAGCTGAGACTCTAGCAGGTCTCCTGGCTGCAGAGTCTGGTTCCTCCCTGTGGGTCGGGCTATCCCCCAGATACATCAACAGACCCATCTTGTCTATGGGATACAGAATTCTTTCTATGTGACCCCAAACCCCTCTGCCAATCTCTGATCTAGAATAGGAGGGGACAGTATTGGGGACAAGTATACTTACTCTATCAGCTAGCAAACTAAGGAAGAAAAGCATTTGGGCACCGTGACTCAGTGTGGCCACACCAGGAGCAGAATCTGGGCTCTGTTTCTGGTCTAGAATGCAACCCTGACAGGGAATTCTCTTCCCGCTGCCTGCTCCAAGCATCCCACGTCATGCCAACGTCTGGGCTTGCACCTTACTTGTGTTCTGTAGCTGCCAGCGTCCCACTTCAGTGCTGTGGCATTGAGTGAGGCCTGTGTGCCCTGAGTCTCCGCTGCCCTAATTTCCAAGCTAAGACCTAGATAGTGTATCTAAATTTTCCTCGGGCCAATTTCTGCCCCAGATTCAACCTGTGTTGGCTAAGTCTCCTCTCCCCACCCAGGGCTGTGTCTCCCACTCCATCCCATGCTGGGCCTCCCAAATCACCTGTCCTTAAAGTTTCTGACAGCATCCCAAAGTCTCACTCCAAATGCACAGGGTGCTATGGAGAAAAGGCCCAAACTCTAAGGGGATCTAGATGAGAATGTGCAGACCTTAGGGCTCCAACTCTGGGGGAAGAGAAGCACAGCACTATGGTGAGGCCAATTCAGAGTCCTAATCCCTATCTGCCCTTCCTGGGCACCAGGCACACATGTAGTACATAGACATGCATGCAAGCAAAAACGCCCTTACACATAAAATACCTTCTTTTTAAGACAGGGTTTCTCTGTATAGCGTTGAAGCCTGTCCTGACACTCACTCTGTAGACTGGCTGGCTTTGAACTCACAGAGATCCGCCTGCCTCTGCCTCCTGGGTGCTGGGGTTAAAGTCATGTTTCACCACCATCCACCTAAACACTAAATCTCACTTTCAACTCATACTTCCAAATTAAAATCTTGAACCTTGTTTTTCTTTTATTTGTAATTAACTAAAAGACTCTAAAGTCTATTTGGAAGAATAAATGGGCACAGAAGGTGCAATTTTGGAAGAAAGATGAAAGTAGATTGCCCTAGTGGTTTGAAATTAAGCCATGATGTAGAGTTGCAAGAATCAAGTCGGCTCAGTCTTGATTCTTTCCACCGTTAGCAGGCTCTCATCTTATGCTGGGTGCTGTGACAGGACTTGGAGGGTCTGGGTCCGAAGGGCACTTGTGTTTCTTGACTTTAGGGCATGTTTTGAGAGTCCCATGGGGAGAGGTGGGTAGGCAAGGTGCTGAATTCCTGAGCTGAGTCACAGTCAGACACTGAGCTACAGCTGATGGCCTCAGCTCTGTGGCTGGCCTGACAGAGGACAATGAAAAGAGACAAGGCCAAAGGAAGTGGATTGGGCCATTTCCCTCTACGTAGGCTTCTCTGGGCACCACTCATCAATGCCAGGCCTTACCCATGCTGGAGTGGCCCATAATTAATAGTTACATGAGCAGAATGCTAAGAAAAACTCACTCAGCACACACTGTACACACAGTGTATCAAATGCTTTTGATGCAACATCTTGCATAATCTTTATAAGATCCCCAAAAGGTGGGTTTTATTATTTTCCTCAGGTTTTTGGAAGAAAATATCGACATTCAGAGAGGTTAAATAACTTTTCAGGGACCATCCAGTTAGAAGGGCTAAGGTCAAATACAACCACAGCTCCAGGTTTCCCTCTGCTTACCACACACCCTAGCCTTCAGGTGTGGGAATGGAGCAGGCTACAATGGCCCAAATGAGACAAGAATCCTCTAGGTCTTTGGGCTACTTTAAGCCTGTGTCAAGCCTCCACGGATCTCACATTTTCCATGCCAACAGAATGAAGGGATCGAGGAGATTCTCAAACCCCATCACTCTTATGGACCAGAAGCCCCCCACCCCATAACTGAGACCATTACAACCTCCCGTGGACACCATCAAGCCATTTATGAAATGCTTAGACGGCTTTGTCTCTAAGACCCTCTCACTCATTCTTTTCCCGAAAGTTCACAGGAGAATTATGCTTCCCACCAGGATGCTACAGCAAGGTGAAGACAATGTCATCTGCTGGCCTTTCTGCTCCATCCCATCTGAGGTCTCTCAGGCCAGTCTCTGCATGCCTAGCACCCCACCACCACCAGCACCATCCCCAAATGCAGTGGTTCTCAACCTCTCTAATGCTGAGGCCCTTTATTACATACAGTTCCTCATGTGGTAACCCCCAACCATAAAATTATTTCCATTGTGATGCCATAACTGTAATCTTACTACAGTTATAAATCACATTGTAAATACCTGTGTTTTCTGGTCTTAGGCGACCCCTGTAAAAGGATTGTTCAACTCCTCCCCAAAGGGGTCGTGGCCCACAGGTTTAGAAACACTGCCCTCATGCCAGCCATGAGGGGGAGTTGAGTCTTTCTGCACAGCCACACTATGTGCTTACCTCTCTCTGCTCCCTCTGCAGGCATAGTTCTTCTGTCTCCTCCATCAGCTTGTCTGCCAAAGCAAGCACACTCTCACTGTAAACAGCTCAGGGGTCCTGCAGGTAGGGGCCCCAGGTGGCCTCTGCCAACTATGCCATCTCCCAGGGAAGAGGTCTGTACTCCTAGCCAGGCACGGGGTCCTGCCCTGCTGAATGGAAGCTGTCTCACTGGCCCAAGAGGCCTTTCAGGTCATCTTCCCTGTTTTGTGCATCCATAGATCCACAGAGGACCTGCATGGAGACCGGGGAGGGTCTTTGCAGCCTGTGGTCTCTGCAGTCTCCGCCTGTGGTCACTAGTGCCTGGTTAGTTAGTAGGAGAGGGCATATTCCAGGTAAGGAGGGGCCGTGCTTAGAGCAGGTGGAGAGGAACCTCAGATGTCTCAGCTGGCTCCCAGGAAGAGGATCAACCTATTCTCATTATCCCTCCCAACTGGGGAGGGGCATTTAGCAGACAATTAGAGCATGAGGTCTGGACCCTTGTGGCTAGGTTTACAGTGGGTCTGGTGAGGAGATGGAGCGAATGGCACAGGACCGGGGCTCAGGCAGGATAATATTTTTTCCACTTTTGGATCCTTCAACTGAAAGCCTGACATGTACACACACCCAAGGGTTTTCCCTTTAAGCTGATCCCACACCACCTTTTACACCAGGGACCATTTCAGTCTCTGCTTTAAGGAGGGGGTAATTGAGGCATATAGAGACTGAGTGGCCTACAGATCCACACAACAGATAGGCAGGTGACGGGGCTGGATCTAAAGCCAAGCTCCTGGTCACTAGTCTCTCCTGCCTCTAGCTCCCTGGTCAAAAGGACTTTATCACACTGCGAAGTACTCTAGGTGCCAAGCTCCATTTCACATCTTCCTGAACCACTCCCACCACGTCCCTCTCTATCACTCAGGTCCCCAAGTACTGCCATCAGGAAACTTCAGGTTCCAGTTCACTCCTGTAACCAACCTAAATATTCCTGCTTTTCCTTTGCCAGCTGTAGCCCCTGTGCCTCCAGGCTTTTGATCATAGCTTCTCCTAGTTGGGCATTTTTCCAGGTCCTGGGGAGGGAAGACAGATGGGAGAGAGGGGAGGAGAGGAGAAATACAAACAGTTAAATCAGGAGGAAGGCCTGGGGAGAAGGAGATTGTCCATGCTCTGTGCTAGCCTCTCCTCCGCCCTGCAGAATCTCAGCTCAGTCTGGCACCCAGGGCTCCGGGCACACCACCAGCATTGATCGGTTACAGTAACTGGAGGCTGAGGTTGCAAAGTGGGCCACAGGGACAGAGCCAAGAATGCTCAGAGAGGAGGGAAGGGATTGCTTCCCTTGCAGCCTTCTACAACACTGCATGCCCACCACCTGGTTCAAGGCTAGGCACATGGTGTTATTGGTTGAGTTAAAAGCCTGGACTGGCTTGAATGGGCACAGGCTGTGTTGGTCAGGTGGTTTCTGTGATTTGTAAACAGTATCTCTGGTCCTTCCTTGCTAGGGTTACTTACCGGTCTGGGAAGGCAAGATACACGCACTGAGGTGCTGAACATGAGGAGCAATGATTGACTAACTCCAAGGAATTGGAGGCTAATGATGTCCACATCTGCCACCTGTCATTGCAGACACCTTTTCAAAGTCACCACTTAGGGGACCCTCACAGATGCTCTACATACAGCCTGAGCTGTTTCTGTCCACACACCCTAACCAGCTCCCACAGCCCTGTCTCAGGACCTAGCAGAGAGGCAAGTGGGCAGGGCCAGCCTAGCCCATCCGCTCGCATTCTGGGCCCCTCGGAGGCCCTGATGGCAGACACTTACACCTTCCCAGACTCCTGCAGCATCTCGAGCCATTGTGTCTGCTCAAACTCAGACTCAGCAGCCAACAAGACATTTCCCTGCCGGGAAGAGGAGCCACAGTGAGAGCAATCCACTCCAAAGGAGAGGGAGGTGAGATCTCCTCTCCCCCACCCCCAACAGGCCTGGGCCCTGACAGCCCTTTCAGGCTAGACTACACAGGGCTGTTCCCAGGGGGGACTAGCTGAAGCTGCTTTGTCCTGTGAACCCTGGGCTAGGGGAGGGTCCCCACTCACATGGAAATCCTGGTGTGAGATCTTCATGGCATAGGGCATGCTGGGCTCTTCTCTGGCCTCCACCAGGCAGCCGCCCAGTGGGATGACACCCTGTGGAAGAAGCAGAGCAGGCGACTCCCACCCCACCCAGCTCAGACCACTTAAGAGTCCCAGGAGGCTCCTGGAGAAAGTCAAGGGCTTTGTCAAGGACCTCAGGCTGGACCACATCCCAGGGTTATAACACCAAGGCTAGGACTGATTCCCAGAAAGAAAAAGAGCTAGGGTGGGCTCTGCGACTCAAGGTGTGTGTGTGTGTGTGTGTGTGTGTGTGTGTGTGTGTGTGTGTGTGTGTGTGTGTGTAGGGGGAACCCAGTGCAGAGGCTGGACAGGTTTCTTGAGCCCTGAGAGGATTTGTCCTCCACATTCTAAACCAAATCAAGACAACAGATAGTTTCCTACCATCCCCAAATGTCCCCAGTAGGGCCTCCCTTGCTGTGGCCCTGGACAGCAGTTTCCTTACCTTAGGATGTATATTGAAGTATTTATTGGTTTCAAAGCTCTTTTTTTCACTTTCAGAGTAGTAAAGAAGAAAGCTTTCTTTGATGATAAAAAACCTATGGGAGAGGCATGAAAAAATGGTGAGATCTTGTGAGTCAAGACAACCCTTGGGGACCCTGAACTCACATGGGTGCCCGTGGGGACCCTAGTTCACACTGCACACACCGCACATTGCACCAAGTGGCCTCAGATGGCCTTCTGTACGGGCACTGAAGGAGGGAGGTCCATGACTGGCCTCCAGGACTGCCCTCTTCAGCACAGTAGAAACCTGTTGTCCTTTACCCTTTGAACTATCTAGTACTCCAGTCAGGTGGAGCGCCTGTCCAGGTGTGGATGGAGGATGAGACACGAGTCTAGACCGCAGTTTCAGTGTAACCCAATGGAATTGGGTATCAGCTGTGGAGGTCTGCTGTCCTGATACCCCAAGGTGATACCTGCATTCTCTTTTGTCTGTCTCAGACTGGGATTCAAGTCTAACTTGGGATCAAAGTGGCCATGGTACTTTCTGTGAGGCAAATCCTCAATGCCAACAGGTAGACTCCTTGACCCGCCTTGGGGACCCATACAGAATGATCAATGGAAGCTTTAGGAAGTCAAGTGTGCTCCGGGAGGGGTGCTACACGGGGGTGTTCCAGGGAGTGCTCCAGGGGGAGACCCAATTAGGCCTCAAAGCTCCCAAGGCTCAAAAGTACCAGAGTTCTCCCTCCTCGGGGACAAATGCTCTGATGTGACCTGAAAAGGATCTGGTGGGATCCCAAGTTTTAGGGCGTGTGTGTGTGTGTGTGTGTGTGTGTGTGTGTGTGTGTGCCTGTGCACATGTATGTGTGTGTGCCTGTGAACATGTATGTGTGTATGCCTGTGAACATGTATATGTGTGAGTGTGCTTGTGCACATGTATGTATGTGTGTGTGTTTGTGCTTGTGCACATGTGTGTGTGTGCACAAGTGCGTGCTTGGGTACATACATGTATGTGTGTGTGTGTGTCTGAGTGTGCACACAGGGAAAAGTTCAGAGCATCGACATATTGGAACCTGCTAGGATAGACTCACAATGGCTAACAGTGTGACTCTCTTAACTGTTTAACATGCAGTGAAACAACACTGGTGACAATCTAAACCACGCAGGAGTATTTGTACCATGAAAACCAAGTACCGCAGAATCACCCCAAGACCTGTTGTTAAACTGTTCACTTCTGATGAGTAGCTTGAGAAGACGCTAGTGGCATCAAGAATTCAGAGGACCCCTGCAGGTTCTACCACCCACATGATCGTCCCTGCAACTATAGTGGCCTTGGGGCAGAGTGGAGGGGCAGCCTGAACGGCTGCAGCAGTCCCTTTCCGAGGGAACTAAAGCTCAACACTTTGTACTTTGGTGTGAGTTCATGATTTTGTGCCTCCCACTTTTGAGATGGAGGTCTTGCTATGTTGCCCAGGCTGGTCTTGAACTCATAGACTTGAGCAGTCTCCCCCATCTCAATTTCCTGAGCAGCTGAGACTGCAGAGCAGTCTGGCTTCAGCTCATTTTCTGTACTGTACCAACCCTCTTCCATCCACAGAACAATTGCAGCCCTGGTGGACACTGTGTTTGGATCCCTGCACTTGGCACTGCGTACCCACAGCCACACCGGTGTGCTTCTTTATCCAGGGAGGGCTACTGGGCTCCTGGAGGATGGAACCATGTCATATCAGTCCCGTGGGAAAGGCAGGTGCCCCCTGACTGTTCCAAAAGAATGTCACAGTGAAGGTAAGAGCTTAGACCTCCCATTTTCCAGCTTGGGGATGGGGAGTTTGAGTAAAGACACTCAGCTCCCTGAGCCTTAGTCTCCATAGACCAGAAGTGATGGCACCTACATTACGGGATGGATGTGGGGACTGAATGAGACTGTAGTCATGTGTGAAGGACCCAGGATGGGGTGGAATGATGTATGACCTGATGAGGTCCCTCTGCGGGAAATGCAGGCAGGCAGAACAGAGCTGTCTCACCACCACCATGATGGCACCCCCACAATAGTGCCTCATGAGCCCCTTAATATGTTCAATCCCTCTTCTGAAGAGTGACTGTATCTGGACACAGGATTTTTAGGAGGGGACTATGGTCCAGTGAGCTAATAATTAGGCAGGGCCATGATCTAATGGAGCTGTGGCTTTATCAAACAGGAACCTGGGCTGGAGGTGTAGTTAATGGTAGAGTGTTTGCCCAGCATACACAGAGCAATCTCTAGTACCACATAAACTAGCATTGTGGAACACACCTCTAACCCCAAATATTCGGGAAGTAGAAACAAGAGAATAAGGAGTTCAAAGTCATCCTCAGCTACGTAGTCAGTTCAAAGCCAGTCTTGGCCACAAGAGGCTCACCAGTGGCACATGCCTCAAATCCCAGCACATGAGATGCTGAGATAGAAGGACTACAAGTCTAAGGCCAGCCTGAGCTGCATGGAGGGCCCCTATGTCAAGAAGAATCAGAGAAGGCAATCTGTAAAGAAAGAGCAGGTACCTCAGACACAGGGCTCACAGGTACCAAGGTCCTGGGTTAGAATGTACTTGGTTCTAAAAGGACCCAAAAGGCGGAAGCAGGGGAAGCAAGACTACAATTTCTGTATCTAGACTACAAAGGCCCTCTGGCTACTGTGATAGCAATAAAGGCAGCACTTAATTCACTGAGCCCTTACCCCCCCCCCAACCCACCCCTGGCTCCACAGGGTTTCTTCTGTTAATACATTTAACACGCACAGTTGCCCATCCAGGCAGGTGCCCCTGTACTTCCTATGTGCAGAAATGGAGGAGAGAGGTGACATGAGGACTTGAAACTACCTGGTAGAGACTGGCTTTCTCTCAGAGTAAAATGGCTGTGGCAGGTCTTTGAGCAGGAGTGACAAGACCTGACTTACATTGTCAAAGGCTAGCCCTGGCTGCTGCATGGGAAACAGATTGCCCTGGCATAAGCAGGGCACCTGCTAAAAAGCTATCACCACACATCACTGGAGGCAAGAGGTATGTAGAATGGATAGAGACATGTAGAATTTCCAGGATCTTCCCAATACACAGGGTGTCCCCAGATGTCACCCCCCTCCTAAGGCAAGCACAGAAAAGTGGAGGAGATGCTCCAGGCAGCCTTTGCTCCATGGTGGCCATACTTCAGCAGCAGGACTGCCACATGAGCAATACCTGGCACAGACCTGGAGGCAGAGGGGAAGCTCCAACACACCATGGCTCATTTAACCAGACCCAAAAGATCTTTGCTTATCCTACTGCCTTGGTGGTGGCCACTCTGATGTCCTTTAGCTTCTACTCAGTAGCTGGCACCCTTACAAGTCTACGCAAGCTGCATAGAGAGGCATTCATCTTCTCATGCCTTCTTCAAAGTTGCCCTGATCTAGACACCCTCATTCAGTATGCAAGGCTGGGACAACCTCCTTTGGGCCCTGTAGAGCTGCAAGCCAGTGTAAGGGCTGGTCACAGTCACCATGTCTACGTATTAGCTTCTGTGAGGCAAGCTATGTGAGGACCAGAGGACTCTCAGAACAATGCTGGAGGCAGGCGGGGCCTTTCACTCCCATTTCACAGGTAAGAAAAGAAGGGCTTAGATGTGATGTAAACTACAAAGTCCTACAACTGCAGAAGGAAGATTGGAACCCAGGACCACCAGGTCCTGCTCCTGCCTCCTATATGGCTCATGGAGCTGCTGTCCTGGCTCAGGACACACACCCAGGATAGAGAGGTAGGAAGCCAAGTTGCAGTTGCCAAGGTGGTAGATCCACCAGTTACTAGCAGTAGTGGGCGAGGCACTCATCTTCTTAGGCCTCGGGTCCCGTGTGGAACTTGAGGATGATAATTAAAGGCTATTTCTCTTGCCTGGAGGGAAATGAGTCTGATCACATAAGGACTTAGCTCATAGTAAACACACAGGAAGAGTTCACTGTTATTCTGATTACTGCTACGCCTTATCCTTGAGTTCAGTGTCTCTGCAGCCACCCTGCCCCTCTTCCCATTTGTGCTCACACAGCAGCTTCTGAAGAGAACATGGCGGCAGTCCAGCTGGCTGGCTTCTTGCTCTCTGCTCTCCAAACACATGTCACAGCCCCATCCTCCTCCTGTCTGAAGCTTCCCCCATCTCCAGGGCCAGCATCTGTCCTTGGAGAAGCTTTACTGTCAGCTTTTGCTTTTAGCCCTCCTGGGTTACGGGAAGCCTGGAGTCTGTGCATGATAAAGTTTTCATGTCCTGGCTGCCTCCCCTCTCTGAATTATTATTATTATTATTATTATTATTATTATTATTATTATTATTATTATGTCTCAGGTGGTCAGGCTGGCCTCAAACTCACTATAGAGCTGATGCTGACCTTGAACCTCTGATTGAAGGGACCAGCTCCCCATTTCGGCTGCCCTATAAGATCTCTATGTAGACACTTCGCAGTGTCTTTGCTAGCCATCCGCCATGGCGGGTGGGCGAAAGACCCGAGCTAACATGGGGTTAGCTCGTTAAAAAAAAAAATAAAGCCTCATGCAGTTTGCATCAAGCTCTCAAATCTGCCTGGTGATTGGGGTGACCTCGGTCCTGGGCTGGGACCCCGGAGGCCTGAGTTTTCCGGGGGTCTAACATGATCTTTCTGCCTCCATCTCCCGAGTGCTGTGATTATAGGCATGGGTCACCATGCCTGGTTTATGGAGATCTGAGAACTCAACACAGAGCTTCATGCATGCTAGACAAGCAGTCTACCAAGTGAGCCATATCCTCAGCCCCCACTCTGCTATTTCCATCTCCAGATGGAAGAATTTAGAAGTCAGCAAGTTATGCCCTTTACTACCCAAACTTTACTGACATTATCTTATTTAAATGTCTCTAAGTGATGGGCGGGATTTTTGTTTCCTAGTACACTGGTGAGAAAACTGAAGCACAGTGAGATTAAACAACTGGAAAGTGGTTAACTCGGAGCTCTGCTGACAAAGCTCAAGTTTCCGGCTGCCTGTGCTCTGTGCTGCCAGTACTCCTCGCCACTATTAGCAGCAGTTTGACTCCCGTGAGCCAATCACTGTAAAATGGCTGCAGGGCCCACTTGGCTCAGGTCAGAGACCTGTTACAGAGCCAACTACTTCGCCTAAGCAGGTACCATGCTGGGCCCTGGCAGCTTGATGAGTCCCTGCCCCCAAAGAGCTCAAGAGCTGAATGCAGGAGAGAGCGTGTGGAAAGAAAGAATTGTAAAATAGCTGCTGTTTATCAAGCTCCTTCTTTGTACCAGGCCCTGTTTGAGCAACGGCCGTTTGTGTAGTAATTCATTCACTGCTTAGTCAAGGTAGGCGACGAAACTGGAATGCAGGGAAATTAAACAATACGTCCCAGATCACACAGTGGGTAATCGGGGAAGCTAAAAATAGAAAGCACAAGGATATGGGGTGACGATGTCAGGCCACGGAGGTACACAGCAACATGGAAGGCACCAGGAGGATGCTGTGACCCTGGGAAACACCAGGACACATTCCTGTGACATTATAGCATGACAGAGTGCATTGCAGTGTTACACGGCGCCTGGAGGAATACACAGAGACTACAAAGCACCAGACACAGAGCAACAAGGGAAGTTTGTGTAAAAAGCAGAAGCGTGCCCCCCCAGGGGATGAATGGGTTAGGGTCTGACCAAGGTCTGAGAGGAGGTCATAACGGATCAGGGTTTTAAAGATTAAGAAATGTCTTAAGAAGTTGGAGGAGGTGGAAGAGGAAGCAATGTTCTCCTGACAGAGAAGGGCATATGTAGAGAATGGTGTACTCAAGGTCCTCAAAATATGTCTGCTATATGCAGATAAGTGCTAAAGGAGTGGCCAGGGTTTAGGGGGAATGGAAGGAGAGAGGGCAGGTCTGTAAACAGGGGCTGAGAGCAGGCAGTGCCCCCGCCCCCCACCTTGCACAGATATCAAACCAGTGCTGGGAGGTCAATTTGTGGATTTAGAATTAAGAGAGGTGGCCCTGAGGAGGTCACTCACATCTGGGCAAAGGGATGAACCAGAGTTATTAGAACGTAAAAATCAGCAGAGCAAGCTGAATAGTTAGACAGGAGCATGACCTAAGTCCCATGACACCATGGCCAGGGTTTTTAGCCTGAGTGACACAGGTGTCATCTAACATGAAGGATTTTCATAGTGTGGCTTCCCTTCCCTCTACCCTGTGCTCTGAGTATAGTAAGGGCCCAGCCAGAGCTCAGTGGTTAACACTGAGATCCAACAGAGGCGGAAAGAAATGTTCAGAGCACACATGCAGTGTATATCAGACAGGCCTTGTTAAAGAACGATCAGCCTGGGGCTGGAAAGGTGGCTCAGTGATTAAAGGTACTGGCTACTTTTCTAGAGGACCTACATGTCAGCTCTCGGCCATATGTAACTCCAGAAAGGCTCTCAGCAGCAGCCATGAATCTGGGCCAACAGAGTGGCATTGTATGCACACACATACAAACAGGCATGCACATATAGATGCAAGTTTAAAAAAATAAACAAAACCTAAAACCAACACACAAAGACTGAAAAAGAAAACAAACAAACCAATGTTAAAATAGGTTTCAGAAAACAAGAGGAAAGAGCCCATCTGAAGGCGCTTGCCCTTCTGTGATGTCCCTCAGCTTCCGTGTTGTCACACTTCTCTTTAAGTGTAGTTTGCTCTGCCCACAGACCATGTGTGAGAGATTAGAGGTGTGTGGCAGTGGAGATGACTACGTTGGGAGTGGGGAGACTGAGGAACCAGCCAAGTTCCACCCAAAGTATTCAACACGTGATGGCAGGACGTCTGGGTTCAACACCTCCTGGTGATTGGCAGAGACAAGATGCAGGATTTAGACTTCTGTGAGATTTTGATCTTGGGGCCAAAGTTATCTCACTCTCAAGTGGGCAGCAGGAACCTGCCCAAGGTATGTTTTCCCAGCAAGGACAGGGTGAGCTGAATCCTGGAGGCACGGTGGTGGCCTCAGAAGGGCATCCCAGGTAGCCTTTGCTGACCCTGGCTGAAGCCAAGACCCTTCTCTCCTCCCCTTCAGAGCACTCAGATTTTTGCATCTGCATTCACGCTACCCCCAGAGGAAGGAGATGGCTGTGCCCTCTAGAGCCCTCTTGAAATTCTCTTTTCTCTGTTAAGGAACACTGTGATTGCCTTCCCTTCTTTTGCCCAGAGGAAAGCAAATTAACAATGAGGACATCTTCCCACCACTGTTTGGGCAAGGTGGGGTAGAGGTGGTGGTAGGGTACCGGAGGCTCCCCCGAAGACAGACCCTAAGGAGGAGAAGTTTTATAGAAGGCAGCCAGCCACAGCCAGCCACAGCCAGCCACAGCCAGCCACAGCCAGCCACAGCCAGCTCCATCCAGGCTGGTGGTTATTTGTGCAGCATGGAGCCTCTCCAGACCTCTTTCCCTCAGCTGCCCAGTACAGACAGCATTGATTTTCCTAATAGCGAGCCTCCGCAGTAGTGGGTGTTGGCTGCCCTGTCCCAAGCCTTCCTGTGGTCACTAATTAGCTGAGGTCCAGAGACTGCACTTCACAAATGGAAACTGGAGCCTAGAGGCCTTGTTGGGAAGCAAGAGGAGGCTGGTCTGGGCATCAGGCCTGCTTCTATACTCTGACTTTCTGACTGGCTGTTGCTGACTCAAGGGAAAATCATGTGTGTTGGGGGTGGAGGATGGGGAACAACTCTCCCAGAGGTGGGAACATGAACAAAGTCTAGAGCTGGCAGGTAAGATGGTAGCTGTTTTCTGAGACCCAGAGGAGGGGGAGTCTTTGCATAGTGACAGCTCCTGAGTGAGGAAGGTGAAGGAGGTGACAGTCTCTTTCAAAGGGTTGGGAACTGGACTTGGCACTGGGACTTATTGTTTTGACTTAGACTGGTTTGTTTTGGGTGTCTGTGGGGACTGTTGACAGAGATTCTCAGGGCCAAATGTTCTGGCCTCTACAACATTGCTTTTAGCTAAGAGGTTTTCTCCTGGCACTTATCAGCCCCAAATCAGCTGCAGTAGCCAGGTCTCCCTGTACCTACAGAGGAAAAGGGACCCAGGAGACTCAGGCTAGGGGGTCCAAGGCACGTACCACATAATGAATGCAACTGGGTGAAAATGCCTGGCAGGAAAAGTCTTTTTTGTTGTTGTTTGTTTTTGTTTTTTAAGACAGGGTTTCTCTGTAGCTTTGGAACCTGTCGTGGAACTCACTCAGTAGACCAGGCTGGCATCTAATTTACAGAGACCTGCTTGCCTCTGCCTCCCAAGCGCTGGACTTAAAAGAGTGTGCCGCCACCGTCCAGCTCAGGAAAAGTCTTAAATGAGAACAAAAAGTCAGACATGATGAAGAGAGAAGGTTGCCTGGGGTAGCTGGACATTGTGCACGATAGCTGTGGCACAATAGTTCACAAGAGCTCCTCTCCCCACTCCTCCTTCCCCCACTCCCCATACTCACTCAAGTGCTGTGGCAGAGACTGGATGCTCCTGGCCCTCAGTGGCTGCAGTTCAGACAGTGCAGCCCTTCACACTGCTCCAAGCCTTCACTTAAAGTATCAGAGAGTAACTCAACTTGGGAGGGACTCAAGGGGGCCTATATCCCGTTAAATCCCCTAGAGAAACCAGCCAGAAGTAATAAAAGTGTATGAAGCCGTCTGCAAAACGTGAAATCCCATCCACACCTCCATTTGTTCTGAGGTCTTACAGGAATATTAAATTATTCATCAAAATCGAATATAGGAACTAACCATACCACATGCACATGATCTGTGGTCGGAGGCACTCAGACTCATGCTGTGGGATGGAGAAGGGGCTGTGGTCCCAGGAATGGTCACACCCTCCAGGGAGGGGCCCGGACAAAGTCTGAGTCTTTTAGACACCAGCAGTAGATCATAGTTGACTTGAGGATGAACGAGGTGCAGAAAATGGTCCTTTGCCTTTGCGGCCAGCTTTAGGAGGCTTCTGCAAGTCCACATCTGATTCCCCTTCTCCCAATACGTGTCAGGGCCATTTGTATATAAAAAGCCCAGGTTTATCTGGGGTCTTCATTTGGAGTTGGTGCTGAGAATGGGGCCAAGGTTGCTCTGGCTCTCTCCAACACCTGTCCTTTGGATAGGACCAATCTACCCTTTTCCCCACTCCAACTTCAGGGGTATACACACACACACACACACACACACACACACACACACACACACCACACACACGCACAAATATAGGCATATGTATATATGTATATATAGGCATATGTATATATGTATATATGTATATGTAGGCGTATGTATGTATGTATGTATGTATGTATGTATGTATGTATGTATGTATCAAGGCACAGCTGGAAGAGTTACCAACACAACTTCTTACAGAAGGTTTGTGGTTCTCATTTCTCCTGAGTGTTTCAGAACGGCCAGTGGTCTGCTGGATAGAGACTGGCGTCCATCTCCCAGCCCACTTTAAGCCTCAACAAAGGAATGGAATCGGCTGTGGAGGTCTCTGCCAAATCTGGTTAGAGACACGGCATCTCCTCCTGCTCAGTCTGGTCCAACTTAACCTCAGTCTCTCTCCGGCCCACATGCAGCCTCGCCACTTGGGACCCGGGACTTGGTTCATTCCTCAGAGAATTCCCAGCAACTACTGGCCTGTGATTACATTCTAGTTCCAGCGGCCAATTAAAGTCGCATCTTGGGGACAGCACATTGAGAAATTGGCTGGGCGGGCCAAGGTCACAGAGGAAGGCTGAGGCAAGGTGGTGACTACAGGAATGGGAGGGGTCCTGAGGCCTGGGGCTCACTCCCAAGGCGGGGAGGGGAGGTCTCCCGGGACGCGGGAACCCACTCACCGCCGGGACCACTTGGCCGACGATCTCCCGAACGGTCGCTTCCACAGAACCCCGTAGAGCTGCACTTTGGTGCTGATGTCCAGCGCGTCCGCGTCGGCCTGCTCCAGGGATGGCGACGGCGACACGGAGTTGGACTTAGACGTGAACATCCTGCCTCGGAGGCGCTGCCCCGGCCGGGTCCACCCCTTTCGTGGGACTGGAAGGGACAGGGAGGACGGCGGGAAGCAGTGCGCGCCACGAGCAAAGGCAGCTCGGGACGCCGTCGGGGCGCGTACCAGCAAGCGGAGCCGGACGCGGAGGGGCGCGGAAGTCGCAGCCAGCGGCTGGGACGCTGCTCGGGAGCACCGCCGACCGGGAGGGAACTCCGCGGGGAGGGCAGCTCCGCCGCAGGCTCGCAGCATCCACTCCCCCACCCCCCCGCACCCCCTCCCGCGCTGGCAGCCTCAATTCTGGTGGCCTGGATTGGCTGGGAGTGGCAGGTGAGCCGGCCACAGGCCAGCGGCGAGCGCCAATCAGGGCTGGCGCCGGCTGCAGAAAGCCCAGCTCTGTGAGTTCGCAGGGTCCCGGCCTGTCGTTCGGCCCGGGATTTGGCCACTGCACCTCCCCACCCCCACCCAGGAGCCCAGCGCTTCCCCAGTCCCTTATAGTCTGTGGTGCCTACATTAAAACGCTGGCTAGGTGTGCTTGGTGAGGAGCAGGAGTCACTCGGTAAACACCCGCTCGCCTCTGGCCGTGGGCGTGGTGTTAGGGACCTGGACTAGTGATTCCAACTCAGGCCTGCAATGGCTCTGCAAGCCGCTGGACCGTGTTTTTCTCACCTGTAAAGCAGAGACGCTCCTACCTCTTGGAGGCAGGCCAGTGGCCAGCTAAGACTTCGGTAAGTGCCCAAGGACCCGCCTCGGAAAAATAGGTTCCAGCAAGGTTCGGGGCCCTTCCCTGTCCCTGCAGGTGGGTTTCACGTTGCACCGCCGCGTCTGCCTAGACCAGATTGAATTTCTTTTCCTGGCACTTGGCAGTCTGTGCCGGCATTTGACACTCAGTGTCAATCTCAAACTGTCAATGCAGTTTGTGATCGTGATTTATCTGTGTGCCTCCTGTGCTTCCTGGGGCTACCTGTGCTCTGTGCACTTCCGTTCTCAGTGTAGGCATTTGTTGACTTTCTGGCCAGGTCTGGTGACTGCCTTTGGCCTCCTTCTCTGCAGGTGGAAAGGCACTCCAAAAGTGAAGAAGGGTTTGTTTGCAGACTGGAGCCGCTCCCCTCTTTCTCCTCCTTCTAAGTCTTTTCTAGGCTGAGAACTGGCCGCCCATGTCAGGAGGTGAATCCCCTCATGATTCACCCATGCCCTTAGTGAAACCACTTTCTTCCCTCAGGATCTGTGATTTCTCTGTGTGAAATAAAAGAGTGAAATGGCATCAGAGCTTGCAAGTAAATGGGTAATCTGAAAGCCAAATCAGTTTGCCCAGGTTTGATTAACTGGCCCTAAGCAAGCACCATCAAGGCAAACTTAGTACACCTTGTTACAAGGGCTCATTTGATGAATGCATGCACGGTGTAACCACCACCCAAGAGAGATATAGACCTTTCCAGTCCTAGCAGACTTCTCCAGCCAGCTCTCAATCTTTCCTCACTTTCACCATTTACTTAATGATTTTAAATATTTGACCTGAATGCCCTAAAGGGCATCCTTCAGAGACCTCATCGTTGTCATCTCTTGTTGTCTTACCTGCCCAGCTTTTCTTCTCTATAGTCCATAAAGACTATTTTTGTCTTACCGAGGATCACACCTGGAGCCTTTTAAAAGCAAGGCATTTGCTCTTCCATTCAGTTACACCTCTGGTCCTTTGCAGGTGCTCAAGTTTATAATCCTGATGCCTGGACACCTTTCTTACTTTAGGAGCCCTGCTCTTCTTAGATACAAACAAACACACCAAAAAAAAAACCCAACCAAATAAAACTTGCACCAAGAGCTTGTGGTATCGTGTTCTCTGGAGCACAGTAGGGTCTTGACTTGCAGGTGATAAACACAAGGAAGCAGGATGCATAGGTATGTGCTTTTCCAGGGAAGCAGGTGCCTAAGGTACTGTGGCTTCTGGGTTGCCTTCCTGATGCAGCGGTAGCAAGGTTGCCAGCTGAAGCAGTAGCCACTAGGAGTCAGACTCCTGGGAGCGAGCACAGGACAGCAGCAGCTAATGCTCTGTGGCACAGGCAGGGTTTGAAGTATTGTTCTGGAAACCTCCCCTCAGACCTGGTTCTCTGGCCCTCCTGACAGCCTTTTAGCAAATTCATTCTTCCTGTCCTGAATGAGGTCAGTGGCAGCTCTGGCCTTCCTTGTAGTAAAGGCCAATGATGAGCTTGGGAGCCTCTGCATGGGCGGAACCGCTCATGGGAGGTTTTTTCAAGAGGAAGGGCTGAGTGAGCCCGGGGGCACCTGGGAACGATCTGTGGTGAAAGAAATGGAGCCTAGGTTTCTTCAGTGGCCGAGAGAAGCCAGTCTTGCTCATGTCATCTGCATGTGGGGCAGATGTCCGGACAGCCGTCAGCTAACAGTTAATGTTGGGCAGAAAAACTGTAAGAGGCAAGCAGTGAGACACTTCAGTGATTCTTTTTCCCTTGTCAAACAGCCCAGATGATGCCAGGTCAGGCATGGGCAAAGCTTTTCCATCTCCACTGTATTCTCTGCCCAGCTGATGGGAGTCTTAATGCACACTGAGAGGTCTAGGGAAGACAAACAAACCAGGGCTGAGGACCAAGTAAGTGAGGGCTGCCTAAGAGCTTGACTGCCTTCCTTCCTCCTTCCTTCCTTCCCACTTCCCTCCCTCCCTTCCTTTCCTTTTTGAGACAGGATCTTGCCACGTAATCCAGCTGTTCTCAAATTTGTCATCCTCCTGCCTCCACTTCTGGAGTGCTGTGATTACAGGAGTGTACTGTCACACTTGGCCAGGACTGCCCAATCATAACAATCAAATGAGCCTGGGGAAACTCAGGCTAAAGGTGCCCCACCCCCAATCTCCTGGTTAGATGTGGAGCTGCTGTTCTTAGTGTGCTGTCTGCAGCTCACCTAAATTGGCTAAATTGTGACAAGAGGCTGAGGGGAAGGTTTTATTCTTCATTGCCCCATGAGAAAAATCAAGATTAAAAAAGTTTACCTGACTCTTAATTTAAGTGACTCATATGGCCCCAGTAATTTATCCATTTCTTCTAGATTTTCCATCGTTTTGGAACACAAGTTTTTAAAATATTCCCTAATGATCCTGGATGCCATTGGTATCTGTTGGAACAGTATCAAGTCCCACTTCCACGTCTTTCTTATCTCTCTCTCTTTCTGAGACAATATCTCACTGAGTAAACCTGGCTGGCTTGGAAGTCGCTATAATGAGCATGACCTTGAACTCACAGAAATCCTCCTGCCTCTGCCTCTAGAGTGCTGGGATTAAAAGTGTACATCACCATCCCTTGCTCTAATTGTCCTAATACTGCTCTCCTCTTTTTCTTATGGTGAGCTTGGCTAAAAGTTGTCAAGCTTGTTTGTCATTCCAAAGAACTAACTCAAGGAGCAGGGGAGATGGCTCAGTGGTTAAGAGCATTTGTTGCTCTCTTGTAGAGACAAGAGTTCAATTCCCAGCACATGTGGCTCACCTATAACTTCAGTTCCAGGGGATCCAGTGCCCTCTGGATCTCCGTGGGGTACCAGAGACACATGTGGTACGAATGCATACATGCAGATAAAACACTCATACATGTAAATAATCTTTATTTATTTATTTATTTACTTATTGTTTTGTTGAGAAAGGGTTTCTCTGGTTCTTAGAATTTTTTAAAAAGAACTGTTTACTTCGTTTTACTGTTTAACTCTGTTTCGCTTTTTTTTTCTATTTTCTCAGTCCCTGTTTCATTACTTTTTATCTTTTGCTTTGGCATCTGGCTTGTTCTTGTATTCTAAGACTCTGAGGTGCACTGCTCAGTTTTTGTTTTTGTTTTTGTTTTTGTTTTTTTAAGTTATCTACCACTCAGGAGAAACACTTCTGTAATCTTATTATTCAGGAATCTGAGGCAGGAGAATCACAACTTGGAGATCAGACTGGGCTGCATAATGAGACACTGTATCAAAAACAGTAATTGTGTACTCAAGGTTACACAGCTAGGCTTTTCCTGAAACATGGTGGACCTGTGTATTGACATGTTCTGAATGTAGACCTTCGCACTGTAGCTCACAGCTTGTGAATGGAGCCATTTGAATGTTATCTGTGTTAGTCATTTCTCAATTGACAACTTACCTCGGGGTTCTTTTAGAGACCATTCCTAAAATTTATGTGTACATATGTTTAGTTGAGTGGGTTTTGTGTGCACCGTGTGCATGCAGGAACCCTGAGGGTGTCAGGTCCTCTGGAACTGGAGTGTTAACAGTCCACTCTACAGAAGCAGCCTCCAGGAAGGAGCTGTGTGAATGAAACCTAATGGGGATGAGCTCTCTGCTCTTAGACAGGCTAATTCACACACTCACAAAAAGGCAATGAAACACTCCTTGCAGGGAAATGGAGACAAGAGTTTCACTGGAGTTACACCCAGACTGGGCCACAAAGGCTTCCAGCAACATGTTCAAAAGTGGCTCTTTCCCCAGTGTCACTTCCTCAGCTCCCTACCCACTCTGTCCTTGACCCCACCCCCCACATGACCATAGACGAATGCTGTTTTCCCTGTTTCCCTGATTCCAGGTGTGTACCCAGGAATGATACAGCTCTGGCTTCTCTGAGCTACCGCAGCACCCAACTATCCCTAGAGGAGCAAGAAGTAGAAGCGGCCAGCCCTTGGAGCAGCATCAAATATCTCCATTCTCTAACCCTAATTCCAGGACTCAGACTCTCACCCTGGAGCCCACAGAAAGGCTGTGGCCAGTTTCAGATAGCCTTGGTTCTGGTGGCTCCTTGCTGTTCTTGTACTCTAGCACACTGTCTGCTCGGTTGGAGTTTCCTCCTGTGATGGCTGTTCTTCTAGAGATAAGCTACTTCAGGACAGGAACAGGGTATGCAGCAGGCATTCCTGCATTGACACATCTTTGCTTAGTGGTTTTCTGTTCGTGTTGGCCAACCAAATGGAGGCTAGTATCTCAGGGCCCTTGGCTTCCTCTACTCTAAAATGGAATCTGTGGAGTGCCCGAGATGGATGTGCAAGCCACTTTTCAATGACAGACTTTTGAGACATTAGCTGTGAGAATCAAGGATGATCACTGGGCCCCCCACACAGCAGGATCCCACAGAGTCCAGGCTACTAGCTGTCCCCCATCAAAGCCTAAAGCTGACCCCTGAGTCGGCATCACTCTGGTCACCACTGCTTTGACTCTAGTTCCCAACTCCTGACCTTCAGCTGTAATACCACACGCATGCACGCACCCACGCACCCCAGTTCTGATGTTCTGGCTGTCATGCATTTCTGTGTCTTTTCCCTGCTTGCTCTTCCCTCTGTCTAGAATGCTGCTCTTCTTCCTTCTTAGCCCTGCTTAGACAGACTCAGGGCAAATGACTCTTCATTTGTAACGCCCTTCCCCACATCACTCCCCCGGTAAACTCCTTTTTCTTGTGTTCCATTCCTTCTGTGATTGAACTTTCTAATGCAGGCAGGGTTGCTGTGCAAGGGGACAGCATTCATCTCATTTCTGTTTCTGCGACAAAAAAAAGCAACATAGGAGAGGAAATTATTTATTTGGCTTATAATTCCAAGTTACAATCTATTTTGGGTAAGTCAAGGCAGGAACTCAAGCAGCCAATCACATCACACCCAAGACCAGGAGCAGAGCGCATAATTGCTTACTTGCTTAGTGCCCAGCTGGCTTTCTCTACTCATGCAGGCCAGAGCCTAGCCCATGGGAGGGTACCATCCCAACCAATTAACAGTCAGGACAGTTTTCCACAGGCATGCCTACAGCAGGCCAACCTGCTCCAGATAATTCCTCATTGAGACTTCCTCCCAGGTGACCCTAGGTTGTGACAAGTTGAGTTAGAATGAACCAGGGCAGGAAGTAATGTGGGGCACATGCCCTGTCATGGGTCCGAGCAAAGCAAGGAAAAGTTGAAGGTAGGGTAGGCAAATGGGAGTATTATATGGGCATGAAGACTTCCCCTGACTGGGTGGTCAGTGTCCCCACAGACCCTGCAGGAAGGCTGCCTGCCTGGGGGAACCCACCTGAAGCCACTCTGCTGCGCCACCAGGGATAGCCCTGCCAGGGCTCCCTTGCACTAGTTTCACAGATTGTTCTCCAGGAGGCCTGTTGCCCTAACTGCCCACAAGTGCTCACACACACAAGTGCTCACACCCAAGGATGCCAGGGTAGATGTTTCTAGCTAGAACACCTAGCTGCCCTGCTGACCTGCCACTCCCCAGCACTAATATGGGCCTTTGGAACCCTGGGGCAACGGACTTCTCAGCTTATGCTGCTACCCCTTGAGGGTGCTATGTGGATTAAAATACATATATTAATTTAGTTTCTAAGAAGATGGCGATTTTATTTGAACCTTGGCAGATGAGTTTGGTTAATAAACCTGTAAGCCATTTATTGTTATAATCTCACACATTCCCAAAACATACCTGAGGGAGAGCCAGGGATTTGGTCCCTCATGTAGAACCGAATACAAAATTCAGCAGGCCAGAAAGCATTGTTAGACACCAGTGCCAGTTCTATCTTTACTCAATAAAAAGGTTGAAGGTAAGCTACTTTGAAACCCTCTAGAATTCATAGGTCAGAAGTGGGCCCTATAGCCAGGAGTGGTCCATACCTGCAGTCCCAGCAAGTGGGAGGTGGAAGGAGGTGGGTCATGAATTCAGAGCCTGCTTGGGCTACACAGTGAGACCCTTCCTTCAGTGGTGAGAAGGCCTTCCAACACTCAGCACCATATTAGCTTGGGATGCTTGTGCAAATCCCACAGAGGTTAATTTCTGATTCTCAAAGAATTGAGTAAATCTGTCTGGGGCCAATATTCAGGCTAATTCCCTAAATGTACCCAATCTTGTTGTAGGACAAAGGCTGCAACTGAAGAAAATAAAGCAGGCCTGCTTCTGCTGTCCCTCCCTACCTCTTGTCCTGACCCAGAAAGCCAGCTAAATCACAGGCTGGAGAGCTAGAAACATGAGGGTTGGAGAGATGGTTCAGTGGTCAAGAACACTTGCTGGTCATTCAGAGGACCTGGGTTCGATTCCCAGCACTGACACGATGCTTCACAAACATCTCTAACTTTGGTTCCAGTGGATCCAAAACCCTCTTTGGTTCTCTGAGGGTACATGGTGCACATATATCCACGCAGACAAAATACTCATACATATAAAATATAACCTAAAAAAATAGAGGTTTTGGTGATAATGGTAGAGGTCTATGCACAGAGGAGGCACTGGGCAGGGTCACTCCTAGGACACGCCCTTTTTATAGCCCAGGGACACAGAGAGCACAGGAACACTGGGGAGAAGGCTAGAGGCAGGCCGTGCAGCCCGCCAGGTGAAGCAGGACTCTGCTCAGAAGTGTGGGGCCTCAGTTCCCTCTCAGGAATTTAGGGGAAAAGGAATGCAGGGAGGGGGGGGAATCTCCAGTAGCCGCTAGAATGAAGAGACCCAGAAACCCCGTGTGGCCACATCCATGTAACGCCTGCATGGTGAGTAGGCAGGCCTGCGCCTGGCCGGGGACACTGATGGGGTCCACTTACTTACCTGGGCTTTTATATTCTTCTCCAAACCCTCACTATGACAGGGTCTCATGTAGTCAAGGCTCACTTTGAACTCCAGATCTTCCTAAGAAGTAACACAAACTAAGGACTGCCAGCTACTTGGCTGGTGTCTTTCCCTCTCCTAAGAAGTGAGGCAGAGAACAAAGCTAACTGAACTTCCTCAGATTCCAGATGCCACTTCTCTACGAAGACTCCTGCAGAGGTGGCAGGGACCACAAGTAGATGTCCTCTTTGCTGATTTTCTCTCTCTCCCTTTTTAGAATTTTTATTATTTATTTTAATTTTTAGCTGGTTTTCTTTCTACCCCCCACCCCCACCTCACTCCCACCCCCGCCCCTGGGTTTCTCTGTATGTAGCTCTGGCTGGCCTGGAACTCACAGAGATCTGTCTGCCTCTGTCTCCCAAGGCTAGGCGCCACCACCGCTGGTTTTCTTTATATATATAATTTCTGCCTGCATGTATGCCTGCAGGCCAGAAGAGGGCACCAGATCTCATTACAGATGGTTGTGAGCCATCATGTGGTTGCTGGGAATTGAACTCAGGACCTCTGGAAGAGCAGCCAGTGATCTTAACCACTGAGCCATTTTGCAGCCCTAACTGGTTTTCTTAATGAAGAGATGTTTTCCAGAAATCTGGAGCACCTGAGATTCATATGAGACTCTAATGGTGTACAATAGCACTTACTGCATCACCATACTGCCGTGTGAAGCAATCTATTAGAAATTATCTGAGCCGGGGGTGGTGATGCACACCTTTAATCCTAGGGATTGAGTGGCAAAAAGGTAGGTCACTGGGTTTGAAGCTAGCTATAGAGTTAGTTCTAGGATATCCAGGGCTACATAGAGAAACCCTGTCATGGGCATGAGGAAATCTGAACTCTAAGATCTAAGCACAGACAACTTTTGGAACAGGCCTCTAATACTTCATGAAATAATTGTAAGAACCAACAAACAGGATTGCATCAAATAAAAACTTCTGAAAGTAAAAGAAACAATTATCAGAATAAAGAAACAGCCTACAGATGGAAGACAATCTCTTTCGGCTATTCAACTATCAGAGGATAATATATATATATATATATATATATATATATATATATATATAAAAAAAAATCCAAAGAATAAACATTGCAACCAACAAATGAGCAAATGAACAGATACATCTTAAAAGATGTGCAAATTGAAAACAAATGCATGAAAAATATTTGATATGAAAAACTGGTTTCTGTATCCATCAGGGAAATGTAAGTCTAAACACCAAGATTTCACCTCAGCCAGTCAGATGACCATCATCTAAGAAAACAGCAAATTCTGGCAAAGATGGGCCAAAGGAAAGCCTTCAATACTGTCAGTGGGAACACAAACTAGTTAAACCACAATGTCAGTCAGTATGGAGGTTATAGTCTGACTATGCCACTCCCGGGCATGCACCATAAGGAATTAAAAACTCAGCATACTGAATACACACCCATACTTGCTGAGGTGACAGGTACAAGAACCAAGTTATGGAATCAGGTTGGTCACTTATCAATAGATAAATGGTTAAAGAAAATGTGTATGCATACACAGTGAAGTATTACTTGGTCACAAGGAACAAAATTATGTCCTTTGCAGAAAAACAGGTGGAACCAGAGATCACAGTGCTATGTGCAATAAGCCAATAAGCCACACCACAAATTTTACATCTTATCTCAGCTCTGACATAAATTTTAAAATAGATCGCCCACCCTACCCCAGACCTTGGGTGTGGAGCACATGCCTTTATTCCCCAAAGCAGGCGGACCTCCAAATTCAAGGCTGACCTGACCTGGTCTATATAGTGAGTTTCAGATGAATTAGGACTACATAATGAGACCTGTGGGGGGAAAAAATCATAACAAAGAAACCACAAAAGCAGAAGGCAGACTATTTTGGAAGAAGCCAGCAGAAAGGGGAGAAGAGAGACAACAGAAGGTAATAAGGGGCTGGATATAATTAAAGTACATTACATGTTTGTACACAAATGTCAAAATGAAATACATTGTTTTGTACAATTAATATCCTAATACTTTTTTTGAGTTGGGGGGTCTCATGCAAACCAGGCTGGCCTTGAACTATGCAGTGAAGAATGACCTTGACCTTCTGACCTCCGGCCTTCCCCTCCTGAGAGCTAGCATCACACAATCAACTACCATTTCTGTTTTATGCAATACTGGAAACTGAACATGCAGGGTTTTCTGCACGCTAGACAAGTACTCCACCAACTGAGCTACATCCCCAGACCCTGCTTCTTGTTTTTTGTTTTGTTTTGTTTTGTTTTGTTGAGACGAGGGTTGAACTCCTTAGCCCACCTTGAACTCATGGCAGTCACCTGCTTCTGCCTCTGGAGTGCTATGTCAACAGGCATGAGCATGTCATTAATAAATACAACAAATACACATGTTATTAATCAATAAAAAAAAAAAAAGGACTCCACATGCCAGTGAGATGCCTCAGTGAGTACAGGTGCTTGTGGCTTGTCAAGCAAGCCTGGCAGCCCAAGTCCAAACCAACCCAGGGAAGTAAAGGAACTCATGAAAGTTGTTCTCTGCCCTCCACACTGAGAGGCATGTCCATCCGTGCTTCCCCGCCACGCCTAATTCAAGTCAGTTCTTGTACTGAAGTATCTCTTTGCAGACACCACTGATCATAACATGTACATGCTCACATAACACCTCTCACCTTTGAAAGGGGTGGGTGATGATCCACTTGCCTGCTTCTCTTTTGAAAAACTACTTCTATAAAGCTTATCCGCTAATGAGCAGCAAGGGAGGGTGTGGTTGTCACTGGACTTGTCTTTTAGAGCAGTGGCTTACTGGGTCCCTCGTTTCTCTCCCCTCTCTCCTCTTCTGTCTAAAAGGTACCTTTCTTCTGTTCTTTTACAACCTACCATTACCTCCAAATCTTTAAATCACATTTCTGTTTGTATGGGTGTGGGGCACACATACCACAGTACACGTGTGGAAATCATAGACCAACTCATAGGAGTTGGTGCTCTCCTTCCATCACGTGGGTCTCAGGGATTGAACCCGGGTCATTAGGCCTGGCAGCAGTTGAGCCATCCTGACTGTCCAACTTTTTGATGTTCAGATCTGTGTCAGTTCTGGTTGCCAAAAACAAATATTGCCAATGTATAGATAAAGAGCCATTCACATAGGGTATGCACTAATAAAAATTTAATATCATAAAACAAATCAAAAAACAGCGATTTTTAAACCATTCACAATTAAAGTGGAAAGAGACAAAATTATAAGGCAGCCATCCATGGAATGAGTTTATGTGTACAAAGGATCCAGAGAAAGGACATTTGAGATTACCATTCAGGCCACCAAACCAGGAGAACTGTGGTGTTACCACCCCATCAGACTCCCAGCTTATTGGAAGACACAACCAGACAAAGAGCGAAGAAACCATTCTCTGTGTTTAGCAGCTGTGTTTGGACTGAGCACATCTAAAGAAGTAAGTACAACATGTCTGCCAGTCCTTCCCCACCAGCCACACACCTTCAGGTCTCCTTCCAGAGCTGAACTTTGATGTCTCAAGTACAAAAAGGCTGCAGTTGTACAGTATCTTCAGCAGGGCTCTTCAGGGACAAGGCCCATTCTGTACTCAGCAGAAATCGACTGCTGCAAGGACTCTGGTAGAATGACTGTCGAGGATGTCCTCCTGTGCTGCCACAGTCTGGGGCCCTGGCCCAAAGGCGAGCATTTTTGAGGTTTGTGCTGTTGGCATACAGTTCCCATGTTCAGAACTTCACTACCATGAGTTTTAGGCCTTAACACACTCTGTTGCTGGTGTTTCCTCCTAGTTTTGACCCTTGAGAAGGAGAACCAGCCAGTGACAAACTGTTGCTTTTTTAAAAAAAAAAAAAAACTCTTTTCTCTACAAGAAAAGACACCTCCGAACGGCCCTCCCTTTCTTTTTTCTAATGATCCAAGATTCCAGAGCAGGCTGGCTCAGCTGTCTTTAATTGAGAAATCTGGGGAATAAGGTGAAATGGGGGAGAACACACTGCCTCGGTGGGCGGTACTGTCCCAACCGCTGGCATTCCAGGCCACAATGTCTGCCTGTAAGACACAAGCTGGCAATAGTCCACACAGGGGAGCAGAATCAAACAGGAACACCACTGTTCTGCTCCACTGACATGGAGACTGACAACACGGGGGAGCCAGTGACGGGAGTGGATCAGTATTTTCAACGTAAATTTACCTTTTAAGAGCTTGTTTAGAGTCTGTACATCTACCTCTCCCAGAGAAAGGGGCTCCAATTGCAATTAAGATTGCTTTGGCTACAAAGAATGGCTCGTGCTTTTTATCAATTACTTCTTTGGTAGCCCATAGTTTCACTGGTAATCATGGCAGTAGCTGAAGTATCACCAATGTGTTCAAATGTGTTATTGCATTAAGGCATCCACACCTCCGAAGGGAGTTTTAAGGAGGAAAACAACTGAAACATGTTGGAAAGAGAATCTCAAGGTGGCCTCTCTGAGGGCACTGCCTAACACATGAGCGACCTCTCTCAGTAGTCTGCCCTGCTGCATGATTCCTGCTGCCTAAAATGAATTTGAGCCCTATTAAGATTCGTATGGCTATTTGAGCCTGCTGACCATGGAAGGGATGAGCAGTCCCCAGGCAGCAGCTCAGGGCCTCGGAAAGGCCCTAGCTTTGGAAAGCTCATTACTACTGAGGCCTGGGGCAGGGAGGGGGGGGGGTGCGCACAAATTTAGAAGTTTGATGGTTCAGTCCTTGCCAGAGTCTGTGGCCCTACTCAGCAAGATATTCCAGCCAAGCTTATAAGACAGATGGCAAGGCACTGCTGCTGAAAGAGGCTCTGGTTGGCTCAACAAATCCCTGACCACTGCACGTAGTAAGATGACAGAAGTTAGTTACTTTTACCCAAACCAAAAGAGACACAGACATTGGCTGTTTACCTGACACACTAAGTTTCTAGAAAGAATCACAACTTCTGTACTTTGGAAGGACTCGATGAGACCCAACCTTTGCCAAGACAGCTGTTTGTGCCTAATCAGGGGTCAGTCACCCTGACTCCCACACTGCGCTCCTTCTCAGTTTAACCTGGGGTGCAATGGCTACCAGCCTCCACACAAAACCACACCCATTCTGCTACATTTGTTCCTCACTGAAGCCAGCAGAGGGCTCGCTAGTTTAATTCCGCAGCTGTTGACCCAGTGACAATTAGGAGAGAAATAAAGGAAACCATAGGCATGCTGGCATAGGTGTCATAGAAAAATACAAACGACTGCACCCACTGCTCTAAAGAAACTAGTCTTGGCTCTCTCTTTATGTAAAGTGTTTTTGAAATGGTACAGAAAATATAAATTAATGCAGTATTATACACTTCTCTGACAAAACAGGATTTAGGCAGATTTTGGCAAACAGGAAAAACTACCTTTGTTGAATACTTTTGCTGTCTCAACTGCTTAAATTATCAGAGTACTAGTGATGTGTCAATCACACATGAAGAGGTGACTTTTTAAAGGGCTTAATAAAGCTCTATTTGACACAAAGGTAACTTATTGAAAGGAATGAAGACCAGGGACAGTGCTGTCTGCATCACCATGGTTCAGAAGTAGCTGTCCTGATGGGAAGTCATCTCTCACAAGTACTGAAGACTAGGGACAGTACTGTTTGCATCACCATGGTTCAGAAGTGGCTGTCCTGATGGACATTCATCTCTCACAGGTACTGGCTCGGCTGGGACAGGAAGCAGGACAAGGGTGGGGAGGGACAGAGCCCAGCACGGGGAGAGGAGGATGCAGACATGATTGCAAGGAGCTTGAGGCTAGCCAGATACTCCCTTCTGACACTCCTGCTGCCTCCTGCACAGAAACACTCTCCACTCTAGACAAGGCTTAGCCAAAAGGACTGCTGGCTAACAGAAATACTTAGAACAGCAGTTCTCAAGCTATGGGTTGTGACCCCCACAGGGGCTGCATATCAGATATCCACTTTACAATTCACAGCAGTAGCAAAATTACAGTTATGAAGTAGCAATGAAAATAATTTTAAGGTGGGGGGGTCACCACACCATGAGGAATAGTATTAAAGGGTCACAACATTAGGAAGGTTGAGAGCCACTGGCTTAGCAGAAAAGGACAACATAACTTTTGTAATAGTGTTACTTTATAAAAGGTTACTACAAAGATGTCAGTTACTATCCAAATTCCCAGAAAGTTTAACATCCCTCAATTTCACTGTGATCATACTGTTGTTGAAGGAAAGCCTGTGCCTGAACAGCATCTGGCTCCTCTGGAAGAATGTGCTGCAGACAGGTCCCCTGAAAAGGGTACTTCAGAAAATGCTGTAAGATATCAGACCCCTCTTCAAAGGCCAGCCCCACCACCACTGCTCTACTAGAAGGAAAGGCAGGCTCTATCTGGGGAGGCACATGCAAAGGAGTTGTTCAAGACTCTAGACATCTCCTCTCGACTGGTATCTCGTTTGGGTACAGGTCCTTATTTTCCTTACTCTAACCTCAAATCAGTTGCCGTCACCTTTAGCATCTAAGAGGGTGAGTGCATGCCTTCTCTCAAGGCATGTGGCACAGATGCTAAAGCACCAGTCTTACACGGTGATAATAACCATGTTAAAAACCAATGGGTAAAGTGGTAGAGCCTCTAAACTAAGGGGGGAAAAAAACTTTAGCTTAATTACAGAACACTGTATTTTCATAATTACTATTTCATTGTATGAAGTTCTCCACTTTTCTTTAAAACTAAATTCCATCTTCCCTGAGAATAGGGTTAAGAGAAACATCACAACTCAATATGTCAAAGTCCCTTTAAAGACAACACAAAGTCTGTCTGATTACAATGTTCCTGCTACACGCCGCTCCACTTCTCCACGCCTGACTCCCTCGGACTCTAGGAACACAGGTGGAGATGGGCAAGGTGAGACAAGACACTGAGGAAGTGAGGAGCATCACACGCTAGCTCTTCTTCCTGGATGGCAATGGCCGTGGACTGAGGCTGGAATCTGAATGGTTAATGCTGGTGTCCTATTGATAGGATGAGTGGGATGAGGCAACCCAGAACCAGGGCTGCCACTTCAAGGCGGCTGAGGCCTCTCCCTCCATTGGTGTCAGGTTTGTGGCTGTGCCCCATTCCGCCCACCTCAGGGAGGACATGGACAGTGGCAACATAAAGAAATGTCCCGGCAGAGAAAAGCATGGCCACTCCAGTGGCATTGACCTCTGAAAGGGCTTCTTTACTGCTCTGTGAATTAGAAGAGACAACAAGGAAAAAAGTCACATTAAAGTTGGAGACAGGAGGATGTCCCAACTAAACCTGAATATTTATACCTGCTGTTGCTTGGTATATGGAGGCATCTTGAGATTGGAATTCTGTCATTTATGCAGAGGTGTCACATAAAGGTCTAAGAACTCCAGTGACAACATACAATCTCAGCTTTACAATTTAGTTGAAATTCACAATTTTCATTATATAGATACTATGATTTGAGAAAAAAATGAAATAATAAGATCAAACTAATTAACATCTATTACTTCAAATGTTTGTTTTTGCAGAGAGAACATTTAAAATTTTGCCATTTTGAAATGAAAGCTACATTAACTACAGTTGCTTTCCAAAGCAACTTTCAAGTGTTGGTTGGTTGAAAGGTTTCATTTATACCTCTGAGATGGAATCTCAGAATTTTATCATAATTCGATTGTTCTAATATTTAACAAGTATCCTCTGTATACCAGGCCAGGTGCCTGAGACACAGACTAATCAAGATGTAACAGAGGCAGGTGGTTCTGTGAGTTTGAGGCCAGCCTGGTCTACACTGTGAGTTCCAGGTCAGGGCTACACAGACAGACTCTGTCTCAAAAAAAAAAAAAAAACACAAAAAACAAAAAACAAAAAAAAACAAAAACAACAACAACAAAAAATAGCTACATAGCTTCACAGCACTTAAAATATATCCCATTCATTCGTAGTAGGCTTTCTTGGATGGCCAGTCCCCAAATCATGACATGGAGACTTATTATTAATTATGAATGCTCAGCCTTATCTTATGCTTGTCCCACTAGCTCCTATAACTTAAATTTAACCTATTTCTCTTCATCTATGTTTTCCCCTGGAGACTTTTTACCTTTCTTTCATTCTGTATATCCTACTTTTCCTGTTGCTTTTGTGTCTGGCTGACTGGCAGCTGCCTGTCTAACCCAGGACATCTCCCTCTCTTTCTCCCTTGTTCTCTCTTCTCCCCAAGTCTAGATTCCCCCTCCTCCTCCTCCTTAATCTCTCTGCCTGCCAGTCCTGCCTATCCCTCTACTGCCTAGCAATTGGCCATTCAGCTTTTTATTAGGCCAATTAGGTGCCTTAGGCAGGCAAGGTGAAACAAATGCAACACATCTTTACATAGTTAAACAAATGTAACACATCTTTGCCTAGTTAAAGTACTATTCCACAACATTCACTAATCTGGGTTTTGTTGTTTTTGATTATTTAAAACAGGTGTCATAGTATAATCTGGGGCTAGGCTTGAACTCTGGAATCTCCTGTCTCTGCCTTCCAAGTGCTGGGATTACAGATGTGTGCCACCATCCCTGTTGTCACTTGCTAATCTTTATACAACCAGTCACAGTCTTTTAAAAAGAACAGACCTGTGAGCCAAGGTCCTTGTTTAAAACTTCACAGACTTGCCCCAGTCAGCATGCACCACCATGCTTCTGAAATATCAGGAGCTTCTCATGGAGAGTTCAAAGGCACAGCAGTCAGTGAAGTGACTGGTGTTTGAAAAGGAACTATCAGGGCTGGGGAGGTGGCTCAGAGGCAGAGTGTTTGCCCAGCATGTGAAAGGCCCTGGGCTTAATCTTCCTTATCCTTTTAAGGCACTCTGAGTGAATGAGAAGGCCCTGTGTAAGAACTCATTTGTTAGACTCAAGTTCAACAATCAACAGACCCTGGTTAACAGAATCTAACCACTCATTAATCATTCATTTTCCATATATACTTTCTTAAATCTTTTCCTGTTCTTCCTGTTACTTTTTTAAATGAGAAAAGAACAGAAACTGAGGAAGAAAGAAAAAGACATCTGGGGTTACAGTTCAGTGGGAGAGTGCTTACTTAGCCCTGGGTGGTTCACTCCCATGACCACCAAGCAGCCAACCAACAAAAAACCAGAAGAGTCAACATTCCTTTCAACACATTTATTGTTATATAATGACGAATCAATGACCTTCTAAGGGAGATGGGGGTGGGGAGTTCCTTCCAACCAGCTCTCATTAGTTTGGCTCCATGATTTTCCTCATAGATTCTACTCACCGGCATTTAGGTAAAATAGGAAGGATTATAAGGCCTGGAAATGGAGTATGTTGGCTCTAAGCTGAAAACTGACATTTCAAGTCTGAAGCTATGTTCAGGGATAAAAAACTAAAAGAATTGGAATCTCAGCTGCCTACAGCATCTCTGTTCCAGCTCTACTCTACTGTAGGCCATTGAACGGCTTGTCTTGCTTGCTTCCTGTGTCTGCCTCAGCATGAAAAGTTGGGTGGTCCTGACTTACTATCTACCTGCCAAACAAAGTAAGCATGGCTGGTTAAATGATACTATTTAAATACTGAAATTCTACTATATTTATGCAAATATTCTTAGAACTGATAGCAAAGTTTTCCATTTATATGAATAAAATATTAAATTCATTAAAAGGACTAATTTGGAATTAAGACATTTATCTTATACAGATTTTTATTCTCGACTTTTGTCTTAGTTTGAGAAAATACTGTACATCAAAAGTTCAACCTAAGATATCCTACCAGGTTTACTGAGCCTTTTGATACTGTGACATAATGCCACCATCTACAACATTCATGTTAAACAACCATACAATTGAGTTAGCAATAAACAAAATTAGATAAGATAAAAAAATTTTAAATTACATCATGTTTCAGTAAGTTTATGGTTTTGTGTTGGGTCACAGTCATAGCTCTTAGCCCCAGGCACATGGGCTACAGGCTGAACACCTATGAAAAGAACAAGATACATGACCATGTAGTAAGGGATGCTCACACTTACCTTACTTAGTCCTAAGTATGTCAGCATGGACATGGCTGGTGCTGCCAATGCAAATACCAGCAAGTGCTTTCTAATTCGATTCCGCTCCAGACCAGCATGCATCAGGAAGGAAACCAGCCCAAATGCTGCTGGAGCCTAGAAACGACAAAGTAGGCCTTATTATCTCTAGACAGGTAGGGCTGGCTTCCACATGAAGAAATGCATGTGGTATCATCTGAATATGAACTCCAACAACAAAAACTTAGGCATCCCATCAAGGGTAAGCCTTGCCTTTTAGGAATCAATGTTCTCACAAAGAAAATCCTGTGTGTGTCTGTGTGTATGTGTGTATTTCTTGGTAATACCATACACAAAATTATTTTGAATTTTTAAATTATTATTTATTATTATTGTGTTTATGAATGTAGCCACAGTGTGTGTACGTGGCAATCAGAGGACAACTTTTGGGAACTTGAGTTGTCAAACTTGCTTAGCAAGCACTTTTACCCACTGAGCCATCTTGTCAGCTATGTGAACACATTTCTACAAAAAAACAGAAATTGAGAGCTGGAGAGATGGCTCAGTAGTTAAGAGTACTGGCTGCCCTTCCAAAGGTCCTGAGTTCAATTCCCAGCAACCACATGGTAGCTCAAACCAATGACAATGGGATCCTGTTCCCTCTTTTGGCATGCAGGAGTATACATGAAATACAAAATAAAATAAATCTTTAAAAATTGGAAATCAGTAAGAATTTAGCCATTTTTGTATATGAAACAAAAAATAAAGGCCTTCAAATAGCAGTTTAAGAAGATAAAAGTTAAAAAAATTAGCTATGAACAAACATATTAATTCTCCTAAATGGATAGCAATTAAAAAAAAAAAAACTTAGAAAAACAGGGGGAAGGGGGAATGGGTCAAGTTGCTTGCTGTGAAAACCTTGAGACCTGAGTTCAAACCCCAGGACCCAGGTAAAGGTAAAAGGAGAAAACCAACTTCACAAAGTTGTTTTCTGACCTTCTCATGCTAACAGTGATACATGTATGCCCATGTACACACACACATAAATAAATACATTTTTAAAAGTTAAAAAAAAAAAAAATCACATTTCAGAAATGCTTCAAGGACCAAGACAAATTTTAATTATGAATATGTTCAATATCCAATCTTGGCTTACCTTGTGTAGCATTATTGCCACAAACACAATTAGCTGGACACTAGTCTGTGAAGTAGAAGCTGCAGCTCCCAAAGCTACACCATCCGCTAAATTTGGAGACAAGGAAACAGAAGATGCTATCAAGGACAGCAGTACAGGGGTGAGTGCATGGGTTTCAAAGCCAGGCAGAGCTGGACTTGGTTCTGGGGAAGTTACTCAACCTCTCTGAACTTCATCTTTAAGACGGGGTCAATAAAACATGCATTTTTAGGGCTTTGTAAGGGCTAAAAATGAAAGAATATATGCAAAGATCTTAGCATCTGGCTCTGAGTAGTCCATATGTTAGCTGTTTTTATTGTTAAAAAAAAAAGTCTAAAATGCAGGCCGGGCAGTGGTGGTGCACACCTTTAATCCCAGCACTCAGGAGGCAGAGGCAGGTGGATCTCTGTGAGTTTGAGACCAGCCTGGTCTACAAGAGCTAGTTCCAGGACAGCCTCCAAAGCCACAGGGAAACCCTGTCTCGAAAAACCAACCAAACAAACAAACAAAAAACCTAAAAAGGTATGAAATGCCAACATCCATTGATTGTTGAGCCCAACTGTAATAATAGTAGTGCTGAAGAATTTCAAGGGTGGGCATCTCTGTCTTCAAAACATGAGGTCTCAACACAAATGACTCACACATGATGGGGACTGTCTTAGTTTGGGTTACTATTGCTGTGATGGAACACCATGACCAAAGCAACTTGAAGAGAAAGGGTTTATTCAGCTTACACTTCCATATCACTGTTCATCATCAAAGTTAGTCAGCACTGGAACTCAAACAGGGCAGGAAACTGGAGGCAGGAGCTGATGCAGAGGCCATGGGGATGGGAGGAGCTGCTTACTGGCTTGTTCCCCATGGCTTGCTCAGCCTGTTTTCTTACAGAACCCAGGGCCACCAGTCAAAGGACTGCACCATTCATAATGGGCTGGGCCCTCTGCCATCAATCACTAATTTAAGAAAATGTTCTATAGCCTGATCTTTTATGGAGACATTTTCTCAGTTGAGGCTCCCTCCATTCAGATAACTATAGCTATGTCAAGCTGACATAAAACTAGCCAAGACAGGGACTTTAGCTGAATGAGTGTGTTGGAACACGGTTTAGGGCTGGAGTTGTGTGAGGAGAATTCTGAGTGCTGTGAGAACACTCCAAAAAAACAAGACAAGAGTCTTGTGATCTCAGTTTGTTCAGAGCACGGAATTGTTCTTGGAATGTAGTTTTCATTCTCTTTCCAGGTATAGTGGCTAGGAGTGAGTTTACTTCAGATTACTCATTATTGCTTGCTGTTGCTATTCAATTATATGTTTATCCTTTATATGTCTCTATGGCCATGTTTTTGCCATGTGTGGCTTGTCCTTATGATTGTATACAGTTTGAACTCATGAGAACTTTTGTATATGTGTAAGTGTGTACAGGCGTTCATGTAAGCCAACAATGTCAGACCCCCTCGGAGATGGAGTTAGAAGTGGTTGCAAGCTCCCTGATGTGAGTGCTGGGAATTGAACTCAGGTCCTCTGGAAGAGCAGTACATGCTCTAAACCACTGAGCCATCTCTTCAGCACCATGTGACTTTTCTTAACCCTCAGAGTAAAATTGTCTGAGGCTCTGAAGAAAGTTGGCTATTGTATGAGACTTCAATCTGACACATTTATTGACTCTATTCTCCCAGGTCCCACCGCCTCTGGAGTGTGACATGGGTGAATTTTGTTAGAAAGCAAGAACAACAGGCTAGGAGTGAGCTACTTTTCACACGCCTTTAATTGGTTCGAACAGAATCCCACCATCAGGTCTAGGTTTGGGTTGTGGTGCTAAAGAATGGCCCACCAGCAGTGCTGAGGTTTCTGCTTACCACCTCTGCCGACACTGGGCAGCAGGACTATTTGGTGCTCAAGCCCCCAGGCTCTTTTCCAGATAGATCTTAGGGCAGAGGTAAAAAAAAAACTTCTAAAGCCCAGGCATGAAATAGTTGAGCTTTGCAGGTTACTTGGCCTCTTGTGACTACTCAGCTCTGCCACTACTCTACAAAATGAGCCACAGGTGATGACATACACATGTGGGTACAGCTGCCTTCTAAAACAGCATTATTACTTTAAGTAGCATAATTTTCCAATGACATGTAATAACCTTTCTGTTTGGTGGTGCTGAGGATTGAACACAGGCCTTTCACACACTAGACAGATGCTTTACCACTGAGTACAGCCCAGACGCTGGACAGGGTCTGGATATATAGCTCAGGCTAACCCTGAACTCACTAAGTAGCTCAAGTTGGTCTTGAACTCAGGATCCTATTGCCTCCACTTCCTGGGTACTTGGATTACTGGTGTATATTCCCATGTCCACCTTATAATTTGTGTTTAGGTAGTAAAAATATAGAAATCAGTTTGTTTTAGCTTGTAAACTCGACACAGACATAACAGGGCTTGTGCTCAAGCTAGAGGGCTTTGTTCAGCAACCTCCCAGGAGCATTTAGTGTCTAGTGACTCAGGGCAATGCCACCTTACCTGCAGCGTGGACGACCAGCCCCAGTGTGGTAGTGATTTTGGAACTGCTAGGCCTTGCTGTTTCTGGGTCTGCATGAGAATGAGAAAGGATCACTAAGTAGTAGGACATAAAGCAACAGAAACATCTGTCTGGAGATGCTCCGTTTGCTATTATTATCATTGTTACTTAAGAACTGGAGCCTCACTGTGCGGCCCTGGTTGGCCTTGAGCTCAAAATCCCCTTGCCTCAGCTTCCCAGCCAAAACAAGAACAAAATCCTAATCCATCAAAGCCCATAGCTCTGGGAACGGCTCTAAACATACTAACCTTGCTTTCTGGTTTCTGTAGTTCTGATTCTAGCTAGCAGTTTTTGCTAACTGAGGTGTGTCAACCCAGGGCATGGTTTCTCACTCTGAGAAAGGCTTGGGCTACACTGGAGTCCTGAACACCCAGTGTAGTCACTCTCTGGTTAAAAAAGACTTTCTATTAGTTTAAATCCATGTCTGAGTAGTCTTCTCTGGTGGATAAACCCCACAACACTAGGATTATCCCTTCTTTTTAATACTCTGGTTGTCCTGAGTTGTGTCCCAGAAACACTGGGGGCTTTCTGAGACAAGGTCTGAAGTAGTCCAGGCTGGCTTCAAACTTGCTATGTAGTGGAGGCAGGCCTTGATCCTCCTGACCTCATCTCCCAAGTGCTAGGACTACAGACACATAATGACACTTGGGAAGACTGAGTTCCTATCACAATTTTAGTTGCTCCCAAGGATGCTGATTACCAACCCCTGTAAAGATAGGTGTCTCTGTTCCAAATGTTATACTCCATAGAATATGCTTACTCTTAGAGATTCTCTGCTGTCTTTAGATGGTAGTTTCAACATTCCGTCCAGTTACAGTAGATGAGGATAGCCTCGAATTCTCTATAATGCTGTGACTAAGTTTATAAAGACCGACATTCCAGTCAGTGGGCTACAGGCTTTAGACTGCCTAAGGGTTCCACAGCACAAAACAGATTAAAGACTTCTATCCTAGACTCTCACCCAAATGTGACTGCTTTAAACCCAGCAGGGTTGACATACCAATAAACAGTTAGGCCATGCCACAATTCACTAGCTCCCCCAATGGAATAAAATGTCCCACAACACCTGATGAAAACAGAAGTTTGGCATTAAGTAAGGCCTTTGGTGTAGACCGAATCATTCAGTTGTTTGTAAATTTCCACACTGAAAAGTGCCCACACAGCCCAGAAAGCCTGAGAGCTACTCACCGTCAGTGGAATGCACATGGGAGCTGCCAATCTGGTCCACTAACAACATGAAAACGAAGCCCAGTACAAGGGACACGCCTATGTAGGCATGCAGCTGTGTGTGGTTATGGCTGTGCTCATGTTCATGGACAACTGATATTTCTGCTACTTTGTCTGACGATATCACATTCTGCTTGGTTTCACTGGCTTGGGGGTGTTTTCCTGAAGCAAACAAACCACAAAATGTAACAGCTTCCATTTGTGTTTTAAGTGCTACTTAATTTACTGCAAAGACATCTAATTCCCTAATTCCTATATTGAAATCGAGGCAGCCATTGACTCCTTAAGTTAAAAGGCTGTAATGAAAGCATTCCCAAATGTCTTCTGCTTTTGGCATGCAGACCTAACTGCCCATCAACCCAAACTTCTGGATATGGAAGCAAATCACTATACAGAATGTAGTCACATTTCAAAGGGCCCCAAACCTAAATCTTCCCTTTTCATCTGAGAAGTTCATGCCAGACTCCTCAGAAAGTAAGACAGTGCAATGAAAGCAGCTGTGGTCAAAGTCACACTTTTATACCTAGGTTGATACAAAATTTGCAAACAAAAAGCAAACAGAATAGAGAATACTTAACTTTTGTAAAAATATTAGTGATCACACACACACACACACACACACACACACACACGCACGCACGCACGCACGCACGCACGCACGCACGCGCGCCAGCCATTAAAGAGGAATATCCTTTCATTTGAATTTACTTCTAGATCATCAAGGTGGTTGGGACACTAACATCCAAACAAGGGTACAAGGGTACTCATAATTTATAGTCACATGTTTGACACTTCAAACATAAATGCTTAAAGACCAACTGCTCTTTTATTTTAAAAAAGTTTTATATATTTTGATTATATCCTTTCCACTCCTGTGACTCCTCTTAGGTCCTCCCTCTGCCCTACTCCCCCAACTTTACATTCTTATTCTCTAAACAAAACAAACAAAACACCCAACAATCAAAACAGACTAAAAGAAGAGAAAGTGAACGAGATGAAAAAAATACCCAAACAAAACAAACACACACAAAAAAAACCTATAGGGTCTATTTTATGTTAGTCAACTATTCCTGGGGATGGGGCCTATCTTGGAGTGTGATATACTCAGTTTCCACTGGAGAAATTCACTGTCCCTGTCCCAGCAGGTTTCAATTGCAAATAGCTTCCTGATTAGGAGTAGAGGTGGGACTTTGTGTCCACTTCCCCTTCTCACTGCTGGGATGTGTCTGGGTTGAATACTATGGGTGTAGCAATATATCATTACAAGTCATTTCATTGCTATGATCCTTTGGCGGAAAAATAGTAAGCTGTCCCCTAGGCCCATGACCTACCTAGCTAGTCTCAGGTTCTTGGGTGCTTTAGCAGTGTCAAGTATAGGTTCCATCCCCCTGCTATTTTAGGAGATTTCGAGACTTTAAGAGGCGGGTCCTTACTGGAAGAAATGGCTTGCTGGTACAGCCTTATGGGTTATATATACCTCTGCCTGAGTCGCTCTCTCCCCACTTCCTAATTGAAAATGCAATGTACCAGCCACTCCACACTCCTGACTCCATCCATAGCTGTGAGTTACTCCTGCAGCCAGGTTTTTCCTGCCACGATGGACATGATCCCTTTAAACCATAAGCCAAAATATGTCTCTTCCCTCAAGCTGGTTCTTCTCAGGAATTGGCCACAGCAATGACTTTCCAACATGAAGATACCAGGCCCAGATAGTAAACCCGCCAATAAATTCTACAAAACACCTCAAGAAAAAAATAGCAGTTCAGTAATGTCTTCCAGAATATGGGCAACATGGGAAAGAGTCAACTCTCTGAGTTCAAATCTCCAGTACCCAGTAAAAGCCAGGCGTGGTGCTATTTCCCTGGCACTGGGGAGGTAGAGGCAGGAGGATCCTTGCAGCTCTTTGGCCACCCAGTCTAGCCAAACTGTGAGCTCCAGGTTTAGTCAGAGACCTTGTCTCAAGAAATGAGGTTGAGGGGCTGGAGAAATTGCTCAGAGGTTAAGAGCACTGGCTGCTCTTCCAGAGGTCCTGAGTTCAATTCCCAGCAACCACATGGTGGCTCATAACCATCCCTTATGAGATCTGGTGCTCTCTTCTAGTGTGCAGATATACATGGAAGCAGAATACTGTATACATAATAAATAAATAAAATCTTTAAAAAATGATTAAAAAAAAAAAAGAAATGAGGTTGAGATAAGAGGAAACAGCAGAGTGGGTGGAGATGATTGCAAGCAAGCCTGACTCAATCTTAAGGACTCATTTCCAGAAGTCAAAGGACACTACATGGATAAAAGAGGAGGTAATTATAACCATCAGACAAAAGAAAAATGGTCATAGGACAATTTCCACTAAACCTATTTCTCTTTGTCTACTAATCCCCATTCAATTAACTCAATGCTGGATTTAGAGGTGGATTTGGCTTGCCTCCTCTAAAATCTAAGCACGTTGTTTAACTAAACTTTAGAGTTTCTATATTATATCAAGAAGCCAATTGATGTAATACAGAATACGAGAAAAATTGGGGGACTGTCTTTTGTCTTTTCTTGGCTCTTTCTCTCAAGGTGTACACCCTCTCATAATTGTTATTTTCTCATGGTTGCCTTTCCCGGTATGCATACATATACAAGCAAACATTTCTCTGCTAACACTCATGTTTGAGTCCCACACAGCCAAATGAAGACCTGCCTGACAACAATCCCTGGACACTCCAGAAAGAAAATGGGCCACACCTCCTCGACTACACTGGATCCAACTTGCTCTGTTTCAACTGACACTCCAGACAGAGCTTTGGGTACTGACTTCAATCAACACAAGAACTTCAATCAAGATATGGACTTCAACCTAGATCTTCAATCAAGCAAATCCCACCTAACATGGACTGGATACAATCCATTCCAGACTTTCACTACACTAACATTTTCTTCCTACAGGACCCCACAAGGCTATCGGCGTCCCATTTCAGCAGGAAGTAACTTGGAGAATGCTACACCCCCGTTCCCCCATTGTTGTCACTAAGGATAATGTACACCTAGTTAGGGATAATTTCCTATTGTTTATGGTTGGGATTGGAAGGAGGTGTTCAGGCTTGGACACCTCTTTCAGATGACTTTAGGCTTTAGTTATATAAACATAGTTAGGATGTGACATAGCAGATTATTGCATCTACTTGTATTTCACCTTTATGATTGCTAATTTTGGATACTTTACACTGTTAAGTTTTAATCCTCTTTTAGACTAAAAGGGGAATTGTAGGGAGACACCGTAACCACGCCTCCTAAGGGCTGGCTACAGACATGCCTGACCACGCCCGTCAGGGTATGGTCAAGTGATGTCAGGATGACATGGGAGAGGTTTAAAGGGTTAGGGAACGCGCATGGTAACTCTCTTTCCCTGCTGCTTTTCTTGCTCTGCTTTCCTGCCAGTTGTCTACCTAATAAATATATCCTGACCATCACAGGCTAAGTATTAGTTATTAATTGTAACAGACACCCACAAACTGTCATTTGCCCTCTACACACGTACTATAGTATGTGTGTACCCACCCCATACAAAATAACAAATAAACATAATAAGAAGAAAAGGTTCAGAGAGACAAAGAAAGAAACCTAACATCAACTCTGGCTTCCATACTCATGTGTACACATATTAACGCATACATGCACACAAAATAAGAACTGTTACACTTAAAAAGGCTGAAATCACTCATTATTGCAAATGAATATTAAGTAGCCTTCATGAATTATGGCATTCAAAAAACTGCTAAGGATGTGTTCAATGTCTAAGGTGCCTAAAGATATCTCCTAAACGCCCTTTTTAAGACAAACATGAACTGTATCCAGGAGAAATTCCACTAACTCTATCAACATTCCTCAAGTAAGGTCTTTCTCTCTCACCCTCCAAAACCTCTTCATAAAGTGCATGCACCCCTTCAGGCACGATAACCGCCAGTGCAGTTCCACAGAGGAGACCAGCACCCAACACAGTCACCAGCTTCAGTCGTTCCTGGAAAAAAACAACAAAAGAAACGATTAGAACAGTGCTTCTCAACCTTCCTAGTGCTGTGACCCTTTAACACAGTTTCTTGGTGACTCCCAACCATAACATTATTTTTGTTGCTATCTTATAATAATAACTTTGCTACTGTTGGGAATTGTAGGGGAAATATTTGTGTTTTTCTGATGGTTTTCGACAATCCCTGTGAAAGTCATTCAACACCCTACAGGGGTTACAACCCATAGGTTGAGAACTGCTATATCAGAAAGACTGACCGATTAATGGGGAACATTTTCTATTCATGAAACCAACAGCCACAATGGCCAGTAAGCATGAGAAATGGTTGGCTTCATAAATAATACCAGTTAAAAGATGAGAAGCTGGGCACACTGGCTTCTGAGGAGATTGATGAAGGAAGACTATTTGAGCCCAGAAGTTTGAGACAACCTGAGTAACACAACACGGCCATGATTTCTTTGTTTCTTGAGAGGCAGGGTTTTGTGTAGCCCAGGCTGGCATCAAACTTGATAATGAAGTTTAAGGATGACCATGTTGCAGGATATTTGATCACACCATGAACCCCAAGTTGGTGTTATTTACTAGAAAAACCTGTTTCTAGTTGTGATGTGGCTCAGTCCTAGCACACACCTTTAATCTAAGAGCTTTCTGCTACAATATTATAAACAGGATTAAATAAAGTCAACCATAGGTTAGGAGGCAGAGCAAGCAACCAGTTTCTGGGATGTCGGCAGAGGAGGCAGGTTAGCCAGGTGCTTTCTCTGCCTCTCTTGAGCTAGCAGGTTTTCACCCTGGCATCTGGCTCCTGGGTCTTTATTGGTAAAACTGAACGAGATTTAGATTCATGACCTTGAATTTATGCTCCTCCTGCTTCTATCTCCTAAGTGCTGAGATTACAGGAGTAGATACAGTGTTGGGGGCCAAGCTGAGGGTTTCATGCATTCTAGGTGGGCACTCTACCTGCTGAACCACATCCCCAGTCCATTTGTTTGTTTTTATAAATAGCTAATTTTTATTAGTTAAAAATGTGCAATACAAAGTAATAGGTCTCATTATGGCACTGAACCACTGAGTCATTGCTCCATCCTATGGCATTTAATGTATTTTGAGCATATGTTCCTTTCCCATTTCACTTCCATTAGTCCCTTTCCTCTTCCCCAACTAGCTGCCCCTGCCACTTTCAAGTCTTTTTTCTTTCTTTTTTTTTAATGATCCAGTGAGTTTCACTATGGTAGGTTACAAGAGATGGGTGAGGATTTGTTTACAGAAGCATAAGCACTTCACCAGTGGCCGCACCACTGAAGAAAATGTCTTAGGCTGGAGAGAGACCATTCAGCAACACTGGCTGCTCTTCCAGAGGATATGGGTTCAATTCCCAGCACCCACATGGCAGCTCACAACTATCTGTAACTTCAGTTCCAAGGGATCTGACTCCCTCTTTTGGCCTTTGTGGGCACTGCACACATGTGGTGTACAGACATACATGCAAGCAAAGACACAACATAATATTTTTTTAAAAAGGGAATGTTTCTTCCTCCCCCATTAACCATTCTCTTCCTCAAGGAGTAGTAAGGTCTCACACTGGCCTGGTCAGGAACTACCAACCTGAGCAGGCTTTGAACCTACAGCAATCCTACCTCAGTCTCCCAAATGCTGGGATTTCAAGTATCAGCCAGTGAGACCATAACCCTTGGAGCAAAAAGAAAGTTGGCAATGATGTAGGGAAACATTTACTATTCGAGAATAGGAACAATGAGTGCATTTTTCTAAACCTGACAGGAATGTGAACTGCTACAACTTATTTGGATCACAATTTGACATTTTAGGCTTAAAGTCTCAACGATGTAAATTCTTGAGCTAGAGAGAGGACTCAGTGGATAAGAGAACTTGCTGTGCAAGTATTCAGGTTCAGGTTTAAATCCCAGCAACTATGTAAAAACCTAGATATGGCTATGTGCCTGCCTGTAACACCAATGCTGTGGGGAAGCAGAGAAGAACCACTAGGGTTTGCTGGCAGCCAGCCTAACTCCAGGTTCAGTAAGAGACCCAGTCTCAAAGGAATAAGGCAGAGTGAGAGCAAACGACATCTGGTGTCTTCCTCTAGCATCCCCATGTATACATGGATGCACATACCACCCTCATACACGTACACATACCAGATACACATACAACATTCTTTCATACATACATACATACATACATACATACATACATACACACACACACTCAAAATTAAAATGTGGATTTTTGCTCAGGCTCTCTCCCTACCTTTCCACCCAATCCCCCTTTTCTGTAAATGAAGTGAAATCTTTGATCCACAAATTTCACTTCTAGAAATTCACCCAAAGAAAGAATTAAGCAAAAATGAACGTGCACTTATGAAGAGTTCAAACTTAATTTAAACTAAGTGTCCAAGAAAGGACAGCAACACAGTATCTAAGCCACAAAAATTCTGAGAGATCAGTGTCTAGCCATGGGTTTAGAAAGTCACGATGTATTGGTATGATGAAAGGATGATAATGTATACTGATAAGCTCATATTTGTGAGAAAAGTATTTACAGATGTATTTATTAAAAAGTACTTCCAACCGCTAAAACACTAGACAATAGCAACATAAGGGAATGAATATTTATCTTGGCTCACAATTGACGTACAGTCTACCATGACAGGGCAGTTAAGGCAACAGCAGCTCACATCACATCTACAACCAGGAAGTAGAGACACCACTCACTTTCTCTTATACAATTCAGGATTGGTGCCCCCTACAGTAGGCGGATATCCCCAACTCAACTAACCTAATCAAGATAATCTCCCAGTGTGATTCCCAGAGGCTCATCCAAGCCCATAAAATAGTCAGCATTTAATAACCAGGGAAATGCAAATAAAAACTTATGTGAGACTTTTCATACCCACTTAAAAACATCCAAAATTAGAAAACAAAACAAAACAAAAATCCACAGCACTAAATAATGACAATGATAGAAAGTAAGTGAAGCCTTCATCTATTGCTGGAAGCATATAACGAAAGCAGTCTCTTAACAAGCTTAACCAGCACTCCCTTTTTTGGAAATTACCAAAGAGAAATGAAAAGTCCTGTACAAGAATGATCATGGGCTGAAGAAATGGTTCACTGGTTAAGAGCACTGGCTGCTCCTCCAGAGGACCCAGGTTTGATTCCCAGCACCCATATGGCAAAACAACCATCTGTAACCCCAGTTCCAAGAGGATCTGATGCCCTTTTCCAGCCTCTGTAAGCAGCAGGCACACATGTGGTCACAGACACACATATGTGTAGACAAAACACCCATACATATAGAATAAAATAATTTTTAAAACATTTACAAAAGAATGTTCACATGGAACACAGGGGAGTTCAAGGGAGAAGGGAGCATAATGTAGCTCATATATGAAATTCTCAAAAAAAAAAAAAAAAAAAAAAAGGAGGAAGAAGAGGCTCATAGAAGCCAGATGTGGTGGTGTATGTTTGTAACCCATACTTCGGGGGCTGAGGCAGGAGGACTGTGATTTAGAAGGCAGATATCAGAGTTATCAAAAAAAAAAAAAGTTTGAGTTTAAGACTGGACGACAATGGAAGAAAGCAATCCTTCTTGGTATACAGATTGACAATCAAGAGTGAAGGTGAGTAATGATTTATCTGAAACTGTGATGTACAGCTGGTTAATGGGGAGGGATGGGAGAGCTACACTGTCCAAACATACACTGATAATATGCAGCAGCACACTTTACAGTCCACCCTGTGCAACTCATCTCACAGTGACAGTAACCACACAGCCTTTTGCCACCCTGAGGAAAACAAGAGCCATAATTAGGTCTAAAGATAGTCTAGAAAGCTACATAACAAAATAGAGAATAGGAAATAGTCAGTACTTCACAAAGTTCAGTGTTGTCCCCATGTCCCCCAACCCCACAAGAGAGGGTCTCACTATGCAGCTCTGGCTGTCCCAGAACTCGCTATGTAGTCCAGGCTAGGTGGGAACTCACAGCCTCTGCCTCCTGAATGCTGGGATCAAAGGCGTGCACCACTATGCCCAGCTGCTTCAGTTTTTCCAATATAAAGGGCTATTTATTGTGACAGTAACCATCACCTACTTTTTTGTTGAAAACAAGACTCTAGAGAACTGGGCACTGCCACTTCACTGGCAATGGGATGCAATGGAGCCCCTTTAAACAGCTGAGCTGGGAACAGTCCTGACATAGTCCTTACACGAGTAGCCACATCAAGAATTTAGAGCTGGGCTTGGTGATGCACACCTTTAATCCCATCACTGGGGAGGCAGAGAAAGGCAGAGCTCTGTGAGTTCAAGGCCAGCCTGGTCTATGCAGAGAAACCATGTCTCAAAAACAAAACAAACAAAAAAAAAAACTTAGATGTTTTAATACTTCATGCCCAGTTGGTGCACCATTTGGATAGATTCAGGAGGTATGGCCTTGCTGGGGGAAGTATGTCACTGAGGATAGGCTTTGAGGTTTCAAAAGCCATGTGTTATTCCCAGTTTGCTCTCTCAGCTTGCTGCTCCAGACATTACACCTTCCTCTTGTTGCCATGCCTTCCTGGATGGAATCAGCCCTCTGGAACTATAAACCCAAATAAACCCTTCCTTCTGTAAGTTGTCTTGGTCAAGGGTTATACAAATACTTAAGAAAGTACCATAAGAGGATCCCATCACAGTAAACATGAAGCAACACACCATTTGTCTCATTAATGCAAGTATCTTTAGTCATAACTGTTTTTCCCCCAAGGAGCAAAAAAACTTGTTCATATATTGTTTCAATCTTCAGTAAGAGAAAGAAAAGATTATCCTATAGCAAATTTACCAGCTTGGTGATCTCCATGAACCTTCTGTTGGTGACCAGCATTACAGAGGTAACACTCTGATGAAAAGGACCAGTCAAATGACATAAGCACCACTGCCACGAGCTGCAGTGTCCATTTTTTTTCTTCCAAAGACCAAGTTTTTAATTAAAAAAGGACACCAAGACGTACAAAACCGAAGCAGGCGGCAAAGATGTCTCCCTTAAAGTAATACAATTTGCCACTTATATACAATCATAAAAAACGACACGAGTAACAGTACAAAGACCATTTCTCACAAGGCATCTAGCCTCGATCATCTAGTGGGGACCCGAGGAAAAGAAGTCAACTATTACACCATTTTGAAAACATTCGTCACAGGCTCCTGTCTTCTTCCCCGGGGCCATCAGTTAGGGTGGGGGCCAGAACTGGTGGCAGAGTCATTGTCCTGTGGCCACACTGCCCGACCCATCCTCAGGGTCCAATAAATAGTTTGCAAAGGGACCGTGCCTGGCGCGTGGGACCAGCTACGGCCGCGCATGGGGTAGTCGGGTCTACCCAGGCTACATATGTCACTCCATATGCAGGGCCAGGTGGTCGGACCTGGAGAAGGCACACACAAGTGGCACTGGAAGGGCCTGTGGCCTGTGTGCTTGCGGTAATGGCGGGTTAGCTCCAGCCGCAGCCGTCCCAGTTGCTTCTCACCATTCTGAGGTCAACTACGGAGCACACCAGGCCCACCCCGAATTCCTCACTCTCCTACCCTGAGAGTATGCAGGGCCTGAGTTCCCCATCCAAACCTTAACTTGCCACGCCCCCTACCCCACCCCCGGCCAGGACCAGGGCTTGTGGGGACATCATGCACCATTTCCCTTCCCTCTGAAGCCTGGCCTGGCCCTCCACTCGCGGCTATCCCCATTTTTTATTAGAAAAAAAATCTTTAACTACCTGTCTTACTTAGGGTTACTACTGCTTCAATGAAACACCATGACCAAAGCTACTTGAGGAGGAAAGGGTTTATTTGGCATAGGCTTCCACATCGCTGTTCATCATCATAGGAAGTCAGGGCAGGAACCTGGAAGCAGGAGCTGATGCACAGGCCATGGAGGGATGCTGCTTACTGGCTTGCTCAACCTGCTTTCTTATAGAACCCAGGGCCACCTGTTCAGAGATGGTACCACCCACAAGGGACTGGGTCCTCCCACATCAATCACTAATTAAGAAAATGCCCTACAGGCTTGCCTACAGCCCAATCTTATGGAGACATTCTCTCAGTTGAGGCTCCCTCCTCTCTGAAGACTCTAGCTTGTGTAAAGTTGACATAAAACTAGCCAGCATACCATCAGAAATATTTTAGAGTCAATCTGATTTATTTCAAGCCTGGGGATAATGGCTCTAGGATGTCTATATGGCTGTGTTCTCTCTTATAACTTTACAACAAGGGATTCAATCTCAAATTGTGTGTTTATCGGGGTTAACAAAGTGCTGGCAGCTTCTCTCATCTGCCTGTGGTAAATCAATAAAAGAGTATATTTAGATGAAGAACTACAAATTCCACGTGTTTTTCAAGATGGGAAGAGAGCTCCCCAAGCAACAGTTTCTGTCAGGGTAATGAACTATTTTCTCGAGAGAGGCATGAACTCTGCTGTGCCATTGGTTTTGTTACCTCATTTTAGAACTTCACAGTTGTAGCTGACTGGGCTGAAGAATCAGCCAGCTGTATTAATTAAAACAGCAGCTTGCATCAATGCCATTAGCTATCAGTGCAAAGCTTTGAAGTCTGTTTAATTTTCTTGGCAGACAGCAAGAAAATTAAATAGTTTTTCTTTTCCTGCTCATTAAACAGTCAACAAATTATTCTGTTCAACTAAATACAAATGAACACTTTTAGAAGCTTTTGATAACTGAAAATTCCTGTCTCTGTTCTTGTGTCCGAGCCCAATTTAGTAATGAAAGCATCAACAGTGTCCTAAAAAGAGAGGTTAATCTGTTAGAGCAAGACAGATTCAACCCAAGCACTGAAGAGATAGAGGATATGGAATAATTCTTGTTCAAACAACAAAGCTTTTCTCCACACTCCTGCAAACAAGGCCACTTCAAGGAGATATTTCTTACTATTAATTTAGCCACTCTGTGATCGCCATTAAGTATTAGTAACTCAGGTCTGAATTTTGCTCGGGTTTTTCTATCTGACACAGGCACCCCAAAGCTCCTGGGTTCTAAGGGGCAGCTGCATGAGCCTTCCATGCTCCCATGTCCTCCTCTGTAAGCAAATGCTGCTGCTATTCCTGCATAGCAACAGGATGTTACACACTGCACAGAGACACCATCAGTGCTTATCTTCTGCATCATCTGGTGCACTTGCAGAAAGCTTCTAACAACCAGGAAATGTTCAAAGCAGCAGTAGCAGCAGCAGCAGCAGCTTAAATGAACAGTGGCTAGGGGCGTCTAGACTTCCCTTTTCTAATTCATTTAACATAAAGGAAGTCTACCAGGAAGTAATAATAAGCATACACTTTATTAATGACACTTCCTCCAATCTTGGAATATAAGACTAATCTGTTTTTCTTTCTGAACAAACCAGTTGGCAGGGGCATATGCTCAGAAGCAGAGGTCTTTGAAAGGGTTAAAGCCAGTCTGGCCTTCAGAGCATTCCAGGACAGCCAGGGCTACATAGAGAAGCCCTGTCTCGAGACACAAAACAAAAAAGAAAACTAAACCCACTAGCAAAGAAGTTGGGGAAATACTGATATGCCAGTAATACATAAAGAATCCACTGAACAGACAAATAATAAAAATTTTCTCTATTACAGATTTTAAAAAATCAACAATAATAATGTAAAAATAAGGGGTCATTTGCATTTGTTCGCAAATATATTCTTAAAAAATTGAGAACTTTCTTAGGGACATTTATGCCCTTTGACCCATCATTCTACCTTTTTTTTTGAAGGCAGGGTCTCTCCATTATGTAGCCCTTCTGTCTTAGAACTCACTGTGTAGACCAAGCTGGTCTCCAACTCAAGACATCCACCTGCATCTGCCTCCAAAGGGGTGAGCCAGGCTCTTACACCTGGCTCCATTATTCCACCCTTCAAATCTGAAATATGACCAGTGTTAGACATTAGAAAATGAACTCAATCTAAAAAAAAGGAGGCAGGCGGATCTCTGTGAGTTCGAGGCCAGCCTGGTCTCCAGAGCGAGTGCCAGGATAGGCTCCAAAGCTACACAGAGAAACCTTGTCTCGAAAAACAAAAACAAAAACAAAAACAAAAAAAAGAAAGAAAATGAACTCAATCTTATCATGTCAAAAACAAATGAATACACAAGGATTTCAGTATATAAAATGATTGAATGTAAATAAAATGAAAGACATTTGAAAATGCCTATATTAAATTAGAATAAAGGAAAATGATAATGAAATATTTCCCAAAAAAGGGAAAATGAAAAATTATACATACATTACCATGTTAAAAACACAAACAGAAGAAAATGGATATAAAATGGTATTAGTGACCCTACTGGGCTATAGGTAAACATTATTTTCTTTTCCCTCTACACATTATATTAAATATCTCACAAACTATCTGTAATTGACTATAAACAGATCTTTCAAAAAAAAAAAAAAAAAAACAAAAAAAGTACTGGAAGCCAGGAGAGATAGCTGAGCAGTTAAGAGAATTGACTCTTAATCCAGAGGACCCAGGTTCAATCCCAGCACCCACAAGGCAGCTCACAAATGTCTGGAACAGTCTCTTAGATATGCATGCAAACAAAACACCCATATACATAAAATAAGCAAGTTTTAAATTTTGTTTGTTTGTTTGTTTGTTTTTGTTTTTTTGAGACAGGGTTTCTCTGTGTAGTTTTGGAGCCTGTCCTAAACTCGATCTGTAGACCAGGCTGGTCTGGAACTCACAGAGATATGCCTGCCTCTGCCTCCTAAGAAAATAAATAATTTTTAAATGCTAACTATTATGGGTTGGGAATGTAGCTCAGTGCTTGCCAAACATGCATGATACACTGGGTTTAATCTCCAGTATCTCATAAAATTATGCGTGGTAGCACACACCTGTAATCCCACCATTAAGGTGAAGTCAGGGGATTCGAGGTCCAAGGTCATCCTTATCTACTTAGCAAGTTCCAGGTCACCCTGGACTAACATCAGATCCTGTCTCAAGGGGAAAAGAAGCATACTTTTAATCCCAGGAAGCAGAGGAAGTGAATCTCTGTTAGTTCTATGCCAGCCAGGGTAACATAGTAAAAACGTGTCTCAAACAACAAAAACTGCTGGGAGCTGGAGAGATAGCTCAGTAGTTAAGAGTGCTACGGCTGTCTGGGAAGGTTTGGATCCCAGCACCTACAGCAGAGGCTTAACAACACTTGTAACTTCATTCCAGGGGATCTGACAACCTCATTCTTGGTCTCTGTGGGACACACACACACACACACACACACACACACACACACACACACACACACACACACACACATTCTTAATTGCTAAATTAACTAGAGACTATATAAACAGGTGTTGAGGAAACTACTTAACAGGTTTTAGACTTCTTCCTTATCAGAGTTACCACTACAACCAACCCTGAACTGACATGTAAATGCACAGTGTAAGCTACTAGCAATGATTGTGCTCTGGTTGAATCAGAATGCAGTGCCCTGAATGTCATCGTTGAGATGTTTTTTCCTGGTAGAGATAGATCTTGAAGGAGGTCAGAGTAAATGTAATCAAAATACACTGAATGAAATTCTCAAGGAATTAATAAAAATATTTAAAGATTTTAAATTTTATTTTATGCATAGGAATGCTTTTTCTGCATGTATGTATGTGCATAATGTACATGCCTGGTGCCCATGGAGGCCAGAAGGCATAATCTCCCAGAACTACTGGAGATAGGGATGGTTGTGAACCATCTGTGGGTGCTGGAAACCAAACACCTGCAAGAACACATACTAACTCCTGCGCTGCCTCACTAGACCCTGAATATATTTTTTAAAAAGAGGTCTGCTCTTTAAACACTGCATTTTGAGGTTTTGTAACTAGCTGAAATGCTTTTTAGTCTCTTGCTCTCTGTCATGTGTATCTACTTCAGTTCCAGCAGACCCCTCCAGGTGCTCTCACAACTCTAATGTGGGTTGAATATATATATATATATATATATATATATATATATATATATATATATATATATAGTTTTTCCAGAGAGGGTTTCTCAGGTTTCTCTGTCCTGGAACTAGCTCTTGTAGATCAGGCTGGTCTTGAAATCACAGAGATCAGCCTGCCCCTCCCAAGTGCTGGGATTAAAGGCGTGAGCCACCACCACTCTGCTCGATAATGTGTACCTTTTAAGTCTGAAAGTGACATTTGGAGGATTTCATACAAAAACCCAGATTTCTAGTTCTGGAAAAAGAGAAAGCTTTGGCAGTATCAGACAGTTATGTATCAAATAATAGGTGATTTTCTGTTATCACAGCTCTCTCATTACTCCCTAACGACTCCGGGGCAGACACTAAAGGTCAGCTGCCATGTATTAGGACACTGGACTTTCTCATCTATTTCTTTGTTCTTTAAGACACGGAAGATTGCTATGCTGCTCCAGCTGGCCCTCAATGTCTAGGCTTAAGTGATGGTCTTGTTTCTGTCTCCAGCTTTGCCCCAATTAAACTGTTGGATCTCATGCCAGACCGGAGTGACTGCTCAGCCTTGGTGTTGCTTGATTTTCCAAACAATTACCTAGCTGAATCAGTCAGAGATCAACCAGGAAAGAGAAGCCATAAAGTCATTTGAACATAAAGAATAACTTTAAGAGGGAGCTGAAGCAATGGGGAATTGGCTAGTTAGAAAGAACTCTAAAGAATATACAAGTAACAAATACAAGGAGTGACTGCCACCTAAGGACAGAGATAAGAATGCCTCAAAAAATAAATAAAATAAGAAGACTGAGGCCCAAACAATGCAGAAGAGGGCATGGCTGGGGTCCAATGAATAGCAGAGGTTTCTGAGTTACTAAGCTGGTAGAGAATTTGCTGGAAACAAGCACTCCAGGGCATTGGGAAAAGCTGTTCATGGGTTTCTCATGGGAGACTATCCTATAAAACCACCCAGGAGGGGTGCCAATGGAAACTGATACCTGCTGAGTGCCCAAGCAGCTGTGTGTGTCTCAAGAGCCTAGGCTGAACAGCCAACTGCAGTGTAGGAGCTGGGTGCAGAGAAGCCTACCCAGAGGGGCTAAGACTCCAGGCATGCTACAGGCCCTGTGAGAGCTTACACTGTATGGAGAGGCTGGTCTGCTACAGAAATCAGTGCCAGAGAAACTGCCTAGGAGTCTGCTGAGCAAGCATGCCAGAACCAAGAGGGTAATACCTCCCTCTTATAATTTCTCTGCAGTATCCTCTATTGACAAGGAGTTAACGTCCTGCCAGCTGGCAAAATAAACATTTAGAGAGAACACATATTTGCAGAGAGGATGATGAAGACTGAACTTGGAATAAAAGGCACTCAACTGATAAGTGGCACATTAGTTTACTAGAAAAAGCAGAAGCTATGTGAGAACCAAGGGCAAGAGAGAGCAAACAAAATGCTTACTCTCGGGGTGTCTGACTAATGACAGACTTGCTAGTTCTTTGCATTATCTAGGTTCAGGGGTGGCCAAGTTCTGGACAGGAAAGTTATCTCTGATACTCTTCTTCCATCACTGTATAACAAGCAGTTGCCAAGTACTTAGTAAACCACACACATTCTACTCTAATCCCTTTTCATTTGTCAGCTCAGTTAACCCTGCCAACAATCCTATGAGGTAGGTACTTCTATTATCCCTACTGAACAGTTGGGGAAACGGGCCTAGAAGGTTATGTGCCTAGCCTCACATAGCCAGTAAATGGCAGAGCAATAGCTTGCACCTATGAAGTCTAGTCGCAGGGTTAACACTCTTAATCACCATGCTAAACTGTCTGTTGGTAAAACTTGTTTTGTTGTTTAACAGGTTTTTTTGCTTTTAGCTAGTATTCTCCCATTTGCTTGTCAAATGCATAGAGAAATAAGGTTGAGTGTACAACTAGATGGAGAGCCCAGGATTAGTTAGATTATAAATACCTAGGATCTGGGCAGCAAGGAGAACCTTCCCATGATTGGCATAATCATCTAGACCCCGTCACTCCAAAGCCCATATAATTGAGACAGAAGAATTTCTAGCCCAATAACCCAACTATTTCTGGCTCAGGAAGTTAGAAATCAAACACTAGTATTCAAGGGTAATTGTGGAGCTTTTTTCTTTCTCCTCTTTCCTTGTTTTATTAAAGTCAGGTTCCTAATGTGTAGCCCTGGATTGCCTGTAACTCACTATGTAGACCAGGCCAAGCTTGAACTCAAAACTCCACCTGCCTCTACTCATGAGCTGAGACTAAAGGTTTGAGCTACCATACCTGGTCACTCGTGTTCTCGTTCTCACTCTCTGTGTCTCTCTCTCTGTGTCTCTCTCTGTGTGTCTCTCTCTCTCTCTGTGTCTCTCTCTCTCATTGAAAGGATGCTCCTGCTACACAGATCTGGATGGCTTTGCACTCAAATCTGCCTTTGACAACCCATCAGCCATCTCACCTGGGATGACAGGATTAGCACATCTTGCTAAGGGTTCTGAAATTCCACCTCGGAGTCTAAGTACCACACTCAACACTATTTGTTACCCGGAATTTCAAACTGAGCCACAGTGGATATTAAATCTCATCATTCAAAAAAGCCTTCACTTATGGGGTTGGGGATATGGCTCACAATTTGGTAAATTTTAATTATGCATATACATACAGCATCTTAGAGGAAATAATTGTCATAAAATACTGAATCTGATTAAATCCAAATTTTGTCTCATGTAAACTTAGTTTTATCAGCCATAGAGCATTACAAAACAATAATTTGTAATTCAGATCTGAGGAAAGACATGTTACTGGCTGCTTTCCACATAAAGGATAAACAAATTTACTGAGGTAAAATCTAAAGTTCTAGAATTCAGAAATGAAATTCAAAAGAGGCACAAAAGATTGCATTCTCATAAGGGAATAAAAGAGTGAGACACCAGACAATGCAGAAAGTCCTAGAAATGCCACTTGGTCACACCTACCTCAAAGGGGACCAATTGCCAGAGAAAACACAAACTGAACAAACTTGTTCTTCAAACACATAGCCTTTTATTTGGTGATAAGTCAAAATACCCAGAGATACCTATTATGAATAAATCACTTATTATAATCAAACACAAAGAAAACTTCAAGATGTGAAAGGACAAAACAAAGCTTAAAACTATTATTTAATAAAGGAAGAAAAAGAAAGTTAAATGCCAAGAAGACTGCCCCAAAGTAGGGAGGCTGTAGGACAAAGCCTGGCCTCTCCTAATATTAGAAATATTACCCATGAATATTATGGCCAATCACCATAAGACCTGTGCAGCACAAACAAATACCGGAAAGTTTCTGTGATTGTAAAGGAGATGAGAGGGGAAAGTATCTCCCTCATTATTAGATGTTTGTTCTCAGCTGGGCAGTGGTGGCGAATGCCTTATACCCCAGGACTCAGAGAGAGACGCAGGAGGATTTCTGTGAATTCAAGGCTAGCCTCATCTACAGAGCTAGTTCTAGGACAGCTGGGGCTACACAAAGAAACCCTGGGGGGGGGGGCGTTGTTTCCAAATAAAAAGTTAAGATTATAAATCAGGCTGGGAGAAGTGGCACATGCCTTTAATCCCACTCAGGAGACAGAAGGACATCTGTAAATTTGAGGTTAGCCTGATCTACACAGTGAGTTCCAGGATAGCTAGGGCTGCAAAATGAGACCCGGTCTCTAATGATAATAAGTAGTCTTTGTCAGAGAGGAGAGGAGGAATTGCAGAGGGAAGATCAACCAAAACTAAGGATATATGAAAAAACCTTAGGAAACCTAATGGATAATGCAAGCTAATAAAGAGAAAGGGAGGGAGGGTAGGAGGGAGGGAGGGAGGGAATGGAAGTACCCTATAAGGATAAAGTTTCTTCCAAAAACTGTAAGTTATGAACATTTCAGTACTGGGGTGGTGTGCTGGATAGTTTTATGTCAACTTGACACAAGCTAGAGTCTTCAGAGATTGGGCTGTAGGCAAGCCTGTAGGACATTCTCTTAATTAATGATTGATGTAGGAGGGCCCAGCCTCTTGTGGGTGGTACCATTTCTGGACAGGTGGCCCTGGGTTCTATAAGAAAACAGATTGAGCAAGCTAGTAAGAAACACCCCTCCATGGCCTCTGCATCAGCTCCTGCTTCCAGGTTCCTGCCCTGTTTGAGTTCCTTTCCTGACTTCCTCTGATGATGAACGTGATATGAAGTGTAACCCAAATAAACCCTTTCCTCCTCAAGTCACGGTCTTTCATCATAGCAGTAGGAACCCTAATGCAGGTGGGCTAACTCTACCAGTGGTTGGTCAAGGAGGCCTCTGAGGACCCTCAAACAACATAAGCATTTGTCATGGCTGTTGGTTGCCCATCAGAACTAGATAAGACCCTGATGCTAAGACAACATATATACTGTGATTGCAGGAACAGATAAATCAAGCTGGAACTGAGATGGACGCTTCTTCGCTGTTAGCTAGAGCACATAGTGCCAGAGGATGCTATGCAGGCTCCTAGAGGAGAATCACCACTCCCAGTCTCACTTGGTTGGTAATCCTGTGTGCTACACCACCAACTAGCCAGGCAAGAAGTGGCCTGGTGAAATTGGGGCAAGTCAGTAATGGGAGTAACCTTTATCTGAGTTGAGATCTTCTCCACAGGAGGGCAAATCTACATGATGGGTATGTCATAAACACTAGTGGGAACATGCAAAACAATGCTACTGCTATTGTTTTGCTACATGGACCTGATGTGCCCATTAAATTGCTGTCTAAATAATTACATTTATACCCATAGATCAGTGCTGCTGTTAGCTTTGGTCAGAAAAGCTTCTTTTAACAGTGGCCAGTGGTAACTGAGAGATTCTTAATTCAAAGTGCTGAGAATAAGAAACTGTTGCGTGACCTGCTATAAATGGGATTTTTATATCACCCTCTCCAAATTTCAAGGAACACTGCGGACGAGAGGATAGAAAGAACTTAAGAGCATAAAATGAATGGAGTGAGGTAGAAAGCTGCTTTCAGAACATCGCATCACCATTGTACTCCTGATCTCAATGCAGCTGTGATTACCAGCACAGAATTGGGTCTGTCAACTTCCTGTCATAAAAGGAAAAAGGGTTCATGAACCACCCTTTCCAAAGTCACCTCCTGTGGAATGTACAAGCAGGTAAAGGCAGCTGGAAGGGGAGGGGCTGATTAAGCCACAGCCCAGCCCCTCCCTATCTGTCTATCTAAAGGTAGTTAATGACCAGTCCAGGAGAAGAGAAATTTCTTCAGTGGCATAGATACAAGTAAGGAGCCCATGTGCCTGTTATTAACTCCTCACCCTAATGAAACTCACTGGGCCATATGAGCAGGAGAGGGGGGGGAGGAGGAGGAGGAGGAACTAGGTGGGAAAAGGAAGGAAGTCAGTGGGAGAGGAAGGGGAGCAAGCAAGGGCAATGAGTGTGGATGATTAAAACATATGAATACCCCATAATGAAACCCACTGCCATGTGTAATTAACAAATGCTAATAAAATAAATTTTAAAAATTATAAATCGGGATCCTCCCTGTTCCAGGGACAGCTGCATCTTTGTGTGCAGTGCCAGCCTCATCCCTGAGACATGGTGAAGGTGGCATGAATAGATTTGGCTAAATTGGCACCTGGTTACCAGGGCTGACTTCACCTCTGGGAAAGTGGATATTGTTGCCATCAATGACTCCTTCATGGACATGGACCTCAACTACACGACCTACATGTTCCAGAGTGACTCCACCCACAGTAAGCTTCCTGGCACAGTCAAAGCTGAGAACAGGAAACTTGCCACAACGGGAAGACAATCTCCATCTTCTGGGAGGGAGACTCCACCACCACTGAGAAGGCTGGGGCCCACTTAAAGGGTGGAGCCAAAAGGGTCATCATTTCTACCCCATATTTGTGATGAGTGTGAACCATGACATGACAACTCAAGAAAGATTGTCAGCAGTGCCTCCTGCAGCACCAACTGCAGCAACCCCTGGCCAAGGTCATTTGTGTCAATTTTATCATTGTGGAGGGATGAATGACCACAGTCCATGACATCACTGCCACCCAGAAGACATGAATGCCCCCTCTGGGAAGCTGTGGTGTGATGACTGTTGGGCTTCCCAGAACAGCATCCCCGCATTCACTTGCCAAAACTGTGGACAAGGTCATCCCCGAGCTGAACAGGAAGCTCAGTGGCATGGCCTTCCGTGTTCCTACCCCAATATGTCTGTTGTGGACCCGACATGCCACCTGGAGAAAGTTTCCAAGTATGATGACATCAAGAAGGCAGTGAAGCAGGCATCCAAGGGACCACTAAAGGATGTCCTAAGGACCAGTTAGTCTCCTGTAACTTTAATCTTGGCACTCACTCTTCCACCTTTGATGCTGGGCTGCATTGCTCTCAATGACAACTGTGTAAAGCTCATTTCCCAGCATGACAATGAATATGGCTACAGCAACAGGATGGTCTCCAAGGAGTGAGAAGCTCTGTGTGGATGGAGGTTTCTGTTCCACCCGGTCCTGCAGCCATTTAGTACCAAAGAAACACACAAAGGCGTATATTAATTATAAACTATTTGGCCAATGGCTCAGGCTTCTTATAGCCTATCTCTCTCTTAATTATTAACCCATTTCTATTAATCTGTGTATCTCCACATAGTCGTGGCTTACCGGTGACGGCCAGGCTCCTTTCTCATTCTGCAGTTACATGGCGTCCGTCCTCTTTGGAGACTCACTCTCTGCCTTCCTCTTTCCAGTATTCTCCTAGTCTGGTAGCCCTGCCTATACTTCCTGCCTGGCTACATTGGCCAAAACAGCTTTATTCATCAACCAATAAGAGAAGCATATATTCACAGCATTCAGAAGGACATCCCCCATCAGCTCTGAACCACATACTCCAGCAAGAACATGAGAGGAAGAGAGGCCCTCAGATGCTGAGGAGTCCCTGTTCCTATCAGCTTCCATCACTGGGCATATCCCCTCAAAATTTCCATCCCAGACTCCCAGAAGAAGGCAAGGAGCTTAGGAAGCCCTACTCTCTTGAATATCATCAATAAAGTTCACTGCACACACCCCCAAATTATAAATCAGATGAAGATCTTAAAAGGCTTTATAAGCCTTATGAGCAGTATTGAAAACCCTCCTGCACATTTCAAACATCTTCCTCATGTTCTTGGCCTAGGTTATTGCTTATTCCACTTCATCTTCACAACAGCCTATAAGACCAGTGCAAATGAGATCTGAGTGTTGAACTGCTGGCTCAAGCAATGACACTGATTTGGATTTTTGTTGTTGTTGTTTTTGAAATCATAATATAATTACAACATTTCTTCCTCCTTTCCTTTCTTACCTCCAAATCTTTCCATAAACTCCTTGCTCTCTTCAAATTCATGTCTTTTTTCATCATTTTCTTATACATATATACATTATATATAATATTTATATTATATATTCCTGAATATAACTTGCTTAGTCTGTATAACCTTGCTTGTATGTATGTCTTCAGAGCTGACCATACAGTATCAAATAATCTATGCTCTTCCTTGTTGGTTTGGTTTTTGAAGCATGGTGTCTCTAAGTAGCTCACGCTTGCTAGAAACTCCCTTATCCCTCTGAGATGGTGAATTAGTCACACTGAGCTTTACAATCATAGTTTGCCTACCATGGACTCACACTATCTCAACAGATGAAAACTAAAGCTGTTCTCACACACAAAAAAAGTCCCCAAACTGATACGATGATTTTCCCCCCAACTTCATTTCATTTTTGCAAATGTACTGGTCTGGGTTGGAATGGAAATTTAAAACAAAAATAATCCTCAGGCAATCAACCTAAAATCCCACTCTGGCCATCTGTATCTACTTCATTCATCAATCAGGGCAGCTGCTGAGTGTAAACCAGGTAAAACAGATTCAGCCTGTTTCCGAAGCATTGTTACTAACCACCAAAGAAAGCTGCTCCTTGGCAACTATATCTAAAAAACATAAGATGCCACACAGGACCTCATTTATGGAAGGTGAGCTGTGGCCTCCTTTACAAGTCTAGTTTTTCACTTCCCCATACACTGAAAAATTAGCATCTTCATTACCACAATTTTATATATAAGTAATTTGACAATTAAAACTTTTCTTTGTTTCATAAATCAAAAATTCATGAAGGTACAGTTTCCAGGCCTAAGGGCAAAGAACGCCTCACAAACATGGAAAGGTGGTTTGCAAATGAGGAGAAGTGAGGGGAAATCAATGTCATATACTTTTTAATGGTCAGGTGTAACAAGTGGACTCTGCCACAGCAATTTCTGACCACTCATTTCTAACACTAATGCTGTAAGAATTAATGGGTCCACCAGTCATCTGACTTTATTTCTGTATTGAGAAATTCTTCAGACAGGCATGGAGGTACATATTTTTTTAAGATTTTATTTATTTATTATGTATACAACATTCTGCTTCCTTTTATATCTGCACACCAGAAGAGGGCATCAGATCTCATAACGGATGGTTCTGAGCCACCATGTGGTTGCTGGGAATTGAACTCAGGACCTCTGGAAAAGCAGTCAGTGCTCTTAACCTCTGAGCCATCTCTCCAACCCCGGAGGTGCATATTTTTAATCCCAGCTTTTAGGGAGGGAGAGATAGGTGAATCCTTGTGAATTTGAGACCAGCCTGGTCTTACAGAGTGAGTTTCAGGACAGCCAGGGCTATACAGAGAAACCCCACCTCAAAAACAAATGGCTGGGCAGTGGAGATGCACACCACACTGGAGCAGAGGCAGAGGCAGATGCAGATGCAGGCAGATCTCTGAGCCAGCATGGCTTACAAAGTGAGTTCCAGGACAGACAGGGCTGCTCTACAGAGAAACCCTGTCTTGAAAAACCAAATAAATAACAAACAAAAAATTTTAAAAAACAAGTTTGAAAAAAGAAAATTTGCCAGGCATGGTGGTGCACGCCTTTAACCGCAAAACTTGGGAGGCAGAGACAGGTAGATCTCTCTGAGATCAAGGCTAGTCTGGTCTCCAGAGAGAGTTCCAAGCTACACAGAGAAAGAACAACAACAAAAACAAACAAGACAGAAAAGAAAGCCAAAAACCAATTTATAAATTGCTTACTTCAATTAAGCCAGGCCTAGTAGTGCACACCTTTAGTCCTTGAGAGGAGACAAGCAGATAGATCCCTGTGAGTTTGAGGCCAGCCAGGTCTACACAGAGAGAGTTCCAGACCAGCCAGGGCTATACAGTGAGACCTTGTCACAAAACAACAAAAACCTAAATAAATTTTACCCCAGTTAAAATATTCAAATATGCAAATCAATCTAAGCTCACAAGTCATCCTAATAATACCAATCCAATTCTAACACAATTATAAGAAAATATATTGGGGCTGGAGAGATGACTCAGTGGTTAAGAGCACTGCTGCTCTTCTGGCAGATCTGAGTTCGATTTCCAGAACCCACATGGTGGACCACAATCATCTGTTACACTAGTTCTAAGGGATCTGATGCTCTCTTCTGGTACACACATGGTACACTGACACCCATGCACACAAAACACCCAAGCACATCAAATAAATAAATATTTTAAAAGAAAAAAAAGAAAATATAATGTTTGGTCAAGGAGAACTGTGTGTGACACATCACCTGCTGTCCAGCTCTATCCAACTGCTACCTTGACCAAAGAGGAAAAAACAGCAACAACAATTTAAATATGCTAATCTAACAGAGCAAGTCTGTGCGCTGCATCCATCTATGAGCTACGTTGTACATGTACTATGTACCCTTGCCACGATGGACAGTGGCTGAGAACGGCTCTGAGTCAGAGCAGCACATTCCAAGATACTTGAACTTTTTCAAGTTACACGGTCTGTTTTCTTGATTGTAGCTCAGTGAGTCTGTTGCTGTGGGTTTTGTCTGTCAAACCTAGGCCTTGCGATTCTAGGCAAACACTACTAACTGGCTATATCCCAGTCCCTTCAATGAGTCAAGTTGGGTAATATATATAACTTTTTTCTTTAAGTGTTATTATTAAGAGTTAGAGAGATGGCTGAGCAGTTAAAAGCACTGCCTACTCTTCCAGGGGACCCAGGTTCAATTCCCAGTACCCACATAGTGGCTCATAACCCTTTGTAACTCCAGTTCCAGGGAACCCCAGGACTACTTCTGGCCTCCAATGAAGCCAGGCATGCATGTGGTACACAGACATAAATGTAGGCAAAATATCCATACACATATACAAAATAAAACTAAATAACTTAATGTTATCATTATACCCCAAAGGGCACAGATGAAAAAGGCAATGGAAAGGGAGAGACAAGTCAAAGTAAAGCATTCCTTCTCCCCTGCTCTGTCTCTCCCCACTGCCTGGTCTCACTGCCCTTTTCACCACAGGCTGGTGTTTTGTTTTGTTTTTTGTTTGTTTTTTGTTTTTTCACCACCAAAGCCTTTTCTTCCAACTCTCTTTAAGGCCTACCTCATGCCTCATCTATACCTCATCTTCCTTTGAGGAAATCAGACCTTTTGGGAACAGAACTGAGGCCAAGGGCTGATTTTAGGGCCGATATTGAGGACAAAAGCTTGAAATTGAATGGAGTTTTTCTCCCTAAACCATTGAGCACTGTGCACCTAGGGAACTCTTTTGAGACAATCTAAACAACAGATGTGTGTATCTTTTCTCCTCCCTAGCTGTTTAAGGGAAGACAACCTAACAAATGAACCAAAGCATCCAAACACATTAACCAGAAAGTTTATTTCTAAGCAAACAGATTGGAAAATAATCTCAGAATATCCACTCCAGTCCTTGGTTTCTTTGAAAGTAAATGATAATAACAAACCACTTTAGTTTAGTTTTGTTTTGTTTTTTTCTCACAGATTGTAGTGCTGGCAACCTAAACTTTCCTCAAAAAACATTCACAGTTTCTCAAAAAACTATTACACTGAGATTTTGACTCACATGGGCAAAGTCATAGTCTCATTTGTTTTTATATGGTAATTTGATTCCTTGAAACCCCTGGGAACCATAAGAAAGCAACTATGATGCCTCTCTCTAGGCAAATGCACAGGGCCCCAACATTTTTGCATATAATTTTCAGAGAACTCTGAACGCTCCAGGTTCTTTAGCAGATTATCCACCACTCTCCGTTAAGATTTACAGAGCAGAGCCAAGCGGTGGTGGCACTGGCCTTTAATCCAGCATTTGGGAGACAGTGGCAGGTGGATCTCTGAGTTCAGGCCAGCCTGGTCTACAGAGTTCCAGGCAGCCACAGCTACACTGAGAAACCCTGTCTCCATGAACAAAACAAACAAAAAGATTTATAGAGCTCAACTATGAACTTGGTTTCTTCTGTCAACTGTTACCTATCTTTTCCTTATGGAGAACTTAGAGCTGAGAAACAGCTTCTCTTTGCAAATATCACTATGTCTAGCACCACCCTCACACTTGGGGGGAGGAAAAAAAAAAAAAAAACAAAAACACGAACTTACCTCTGAGAAATTAACGGCCAAAGGAATGATTCCAGCCACATAGCATCCCACCAACATCGCCAAAGACAGCAGACTAATGGAGAGAAAATCATCCATTCTGCCCTCCTGTAGTCACCCTCTACCACCAGGCTTCAAAAAAATTCCAGCGGCTTGCAAAGGCGCTTGGGCTCTTTATACGTGCGGTTTTCCAAGAGGTCAGGGGAAGTTCCCCACTGCTTTCAACCTTTGCCACCAGCCGGTGTGTTCACGAAGCACCTTCTCTCTTACGTGCTAAGAGGTAAGCTCCTTTTTGCTGGTACTAGCACCAGAGTAAACTTTGTGCAACCTTGGGTGCTTGGATGGCAGTCACTGGGATTCCGGCAGGTAACAGATGGACAAAGTGTGCGAAAGAGATCTCTCCGATGTTCGGAATGAGGGTGGCACAATGACCCACTGCCCCAGACAGCGCGTCTGGTAGCAGCAAGGAAAAGGCAAACCCAAGGGTCTTCTCCTCGGGCGGCACCTGGTTCTCTAGGGTGGCCCCGCAGGTGGTCCGCCCCCGGGGAGGGGACCAGCCCACCAGTCCCAGCAAACTCCCTTCAAGTCTAGAGTCGAGCAAGCTGTCCCGCAAGTCTCCAACAGTGGCCCCCGAGGATTCAACAGCAAAGCCGAAATAAAGCTGTCTCTGTCCTACACCGGGTGCTGCCCATGGTACTTCCCTCAGCCAGGCCCTGACCCTGAGTCGCCAGTACTACAGCTGCCATGGCCGCCAAGTGGCACCTCTTCATTACTCCCACTTCCGGATTGTCTCACCACCCCCTCTTTAGCAGGGTACTTCCGGGTTACAACCGACCTATAAGCCGCGGTACTTATATTGCCGCCATTTTTTAGAAAGGCTAAAAAAAAAAGACTGGTGTCGCTGTAGCGTTCTCCAACACTTTAGCTACCCGTCTGCTAATTGAAGTACAGAAGGCAGCGTCCCGAAACAAACTATCAGTTCCTAAAGCTGCAAAATGCCCTCTTACGCGTCTCAGTGCCCTTACCCAAGATGGCTGAAACGGAGTCAACATCCGCTCTAGAGACCGGAAGCGTGTAAATCTCTATGGTCCAAAAGGCTCTTTCGCGTCGCGCTTCCGGCGATTTCCGGCGACTGCTCTCGCGGGATTGGCTGTTGGCGGCGTTGCGGCTGAGCTCGTGTGCGGCGGCGGCGGTGTTAGCGGCGGCTGCAGCAAAGCGTTTGGCGCGATGGTGAGGCCTCCGCGGTTCCCGGGGTCCCCAACTTCGAGGGCCGCCCCTGCTCCGTACATCTTCCCGTTCCTCCTGTTCCCGTCCATCCGGCGCGAGCGAGCGAGCTGCTCCCCGCCCCCCAAGCTCGCGGGTCGACCCTTCCCCTTCCCGGCGCTGAGACGCGGGGCCTGGCCGTAGGCCCCGGACCTGGTCCGCCCTGCGGCTGCGCGCCCTCCTGCTGCTGGCGGGGGCGAGGTGTGCGGTGGGCAGAGGGTGCACTGTTTGCGTCTCGCTGCCTGGAAGAGGGAGGCGTGGGGGGCCGGTTCTTTCCCTTCAGATGCACCCGCTAGCTAGCGGACCGTAGGAACAATGGCGGGGAACCTGTGTCAGACCCTTTCCTGAAATCGACTCGCTCGTCACCTTTACCGTTCGCCGCATGTGGGCCCGGGGGGTCGGATTCGCTTTGCAGTGTGCCTCCTCGGCCGTCCCCGCAGTGTTCCAAAAGAAAAAAAAAAGTATTTTTCCCTTTTTCAGTAGCCTCGGTTGCCCCTGTTTGGCGATTCCAGCAGCCTCCGATCTTGTTCTTAATTAGGTTTCCTTGAGAGTGGAGCCTGAAAAAGAGACTCCAGGGTCCGGGTCCTAAAAATGCGACAGGGGTGGTTGTAAAGTGTGATCTTTAACGTTCTGTAAAGGTTTTTTTCTTTTGTTTTACTTCCTAAGTGTCCGTTTGTGCATGTGAGTACAGGTGCCCGCTGAGACCAGAAGAGGGTGTGAGATCCTCAGGATCTGCATTTGCAACTGGTGGATGAGGGTGCTGGGAACCAAACTTGGGTCCTCTGTGAGAGTAGCTCGTGCTCTTAGCTACTGAGTTGTCTCTTCAATCCGTTATTGTTTTGCTTTTGGGGGTGTTTACAAGATTTTTTTCTTCTGTGTACGGATGTTCTGCCTGCATGTCTGTGTGCCACTTGCACGCAGTGTCTGCGGCAGACGGAAGAGGGTGTCCGATCCCCTGGAATTGGAATTACAGATGCTTGTGAGCAGGGAATTGGAAAACCGATCCCTTGGAAAAAGAGCTTGTGCTCTTAACCTCCAGTACCCCAGCCTCCTGTTCTTAAGCAAACAAAAGGGAGAAGCTCATGGGATTTGTTTAAGCAGAACTGTGTGCATATATACTTTTCAAATGTTCAGATTATTCCTAATTTGAAGACTGGCAAAGAATGAATAGCTTGTCTAGGATAAGCCATTACAAGAGTACAGATATAGTTCTCATAAGACTATTTTCTTCTCAATAAGGGACATACTGAAAGTGCTTTGAGTAGCTGGCCTTTATGAACCCCTATAAAGCAAATCTAATTTCATGCTTTCTCTGGCTGTTGATCACTAACAAAGCACAGTTGCTACTAGGTCGAATAGTTCAATGGATTTTTTAGGATATACGTTACTAATTTATCTTACACTGAAGAGTGACTTGTGAATAAAGATGTGGCTTCACTGTTGCCCTCGTTGGAAAAGACCTTAGGTTGATGAGGTGGTTGTAGTATTCCCCTTTCTCTCTCCCTATATCCCCAATGTCTTAGTTTTTATTGAGAGTTAATAGAGCTAGAGACAGAAGAGTAACGAAGTAGCTTTTGTGAGTACTTGCTGGCAGGTATATTTGGAGTTGGAGAAATGACCCTTAGGGCTAATTTAGGGGAGTTGTGAACCTAGCACTGACAACATATGTTGGCAGAGGCATCCGTATTGGGGATGTATTGTGTTTTAATAACTAACATTCATTTCATATACATGGGCTTTATGTTGTGAATTTCTGAAATGCATATTAGGATATACATTGAAACTGTTTTTCCCCTCAGTCTCACACCATTTTGCTGGTACAGCCTACCAAGAGGCCAGAAGGCAGGACTTACGCTGACTATGAGTCTGTGAATGAGTGCATGGAAGGTGAGTGGTCACTTGCGGAAAGGTAAACTGATCAAAGGTGAAGTCCTCCAAATACACACACCATACTCTTGTGAGATAAATAGCATTTGAGAACTGGAATTGTCTGGTCGTGTGTGTCCCCCCGGCCCCCAAGATCTCTTGAATTACTATTTTAAGCAGGAAAAATCTGTTTTTAGCATGGACTGTTAAAATATTTTGTTATGACATAATATGGGTATTTTATATACAGCTCTTACATATTCTGGCTAAACTATAGCACTAGAGTTGTTATGGCTGACTCTGAATGCCTTCTGAAACCTCATAAACTGACTATTAAACCAATAAATGTTAAAAGCTGGCCAGGCATAGTGGCGCACACCTTTAATCCCAACACTCTGGAGTCAGAGACAGGTGGATCTCTGACTTCACTCCCACCCCAGGAACAAATTAGCTCTTAATGTTTCTTCACTGGTTCTTCACTGGTAAACCATTAGAACACAGACTGGTTTACTGTTCTCTGCAGAGTGATTTGTTTTTGTGCTTAATCATTACATCATGTTAACTGGTTGTGCTGCCCTACATTGTTTCTAGGAAGGTGTGTGTTCTTTGCCTCTTGCTATCAAAAAGTTATATAGTTGATTTGGTTTGGCTGCTCAACAAGTCCCTAAAACTGTTATGGTTCAAAACTAACTGGGTTAGGCTCCAAATCTAACAGTGATTAATAATGCTTATAAAAACAAAGACTGCTTATAATCAAAGGTGGCTTCAAGGTAGATAGTGCAATAATACCCTTGGCACTGCCATCAGGTTCTGCTCTTAAAGATGAAAAGGGGAGCAGGGAAGTGGTGGCACACACCTTTAATCTCAGCACTTGAGTGGCAGAAGCCTACCACCATAGCATAATGTCTTCAGGTCTGTATTATCATGTCTGGGTTATGGACAGTGGCCTTTCCTAGCCTTTATCAATCTTAGTAAAGCCTAACTTTGTCTATTAATGAAAGTTCTTTGTTGTTTTGTTTTTCGAGGCAGGGTTTCTCTGTGTAGCTTTGGAGCCTGTCCTGGAACTAGATCTTGTAGATCAGGCTGGCCTTGAACTCACAGAGATCCACCTGCCTCTGCCTCCTGAGCACTGGGATTAAAGGCGTGCACCACTAACGCCCAGTTTATGTCAGTTTTGATACCTACCCAAACTAACCTAGAATGCAAGAGTCTCCTACGCTGGCCTCTTTGAGTACTGGGACTGTAGGTATGTACTTTTATTAATGTGTGGATTTAGGTTTGTAGTGTGTGTACATAGCAGCATCCACCCCCTCCACTGACAACTCTGTCCATTAACATCTTACCTTGATATGTTGTTACAGTGGTGAACTGAAGCTGACAAATTGATTACTCTGTTTCATAGTTTATATTAGGGTTCATATTCTGTGTTGTGCAGTTCTGTAGAATTTTACCAAATTGATTGGATGATGGGTTTGTCAAAATAAAACGATAAATATTCCTCCTATACCTGTCCCACCCTCCAGGCCAATGGCAGCTACCAGTCTTTAAACCTGTAATACCTAATACATCGTAAATATTATGTAAATAACTATTACATGTTTTTTGTTGGGGAACTAAGAAAAAGTGTATAAATGTTCAGAAACTGGAATTTGTTTTTCAAACATTTTTAGATTAGAATTGTAGTTTGGGGCTTGGGATGTAGCTCATTTTATCGAGTGACTTAATCTGGAATGTACAGAGTGAGGATGTTCCTTGGCACAGCATGAACAGGTATGCACTTGTAATCCAGCACTTGGGAAGAGGAGGCAGGAGATGGGAGGTTCAAGTTTATCCTCAGCTATAGTGAGTTCAAAGCTAGCCTAGACTACGTATAACACTGTGGAAAAGAGAAATGGTGATTTGGTTCCCATTTTAAAAAGTTAAAGATGAGTGCTGGCTTTATCATGTAATCCTAGCTTACTTAGGAGGCTGAGTCAGGAGGAGCCCAAGGTTGAAGCTACTAGCTACATGGTCAATTGCAGGACAGCTTGAGGTGAATAGTGGGTTACTTTCTGATAAAACCCAGGTTGGGAGGAGTATGGGGAGGTAACTGAGAGGCTGGGGTGTGGCTCAGTGTTAGAGCATTTGCTTAGCATGCTTGAAGCCCTAGTTTCAAGCCTACCACTGCCAATAGCAGACATTTTGTCTTCATGGAACAACTACCTGAGTGCCCCTCCCTCCCTCCCTCTCCACAAGTTGCTTCAGTTAGATTTATTGGTAAGAGCTGTATTTTATTATGTCATATATGGAGTTAAAGTTGTTTTGGAGTTTTTTTTTTTTTTAGATTGTATAGAAATACAGGCGATTTTCATATATTGATTGTGTATTACAGCCTTGGTACCTCATTTATTAGTTCTAGTGATGTTTTGTTAACTTGCCTTGTTGCTCTGGCTACAGCCTGTAGTGGAGTGCTGAGTAAATGTTCCTTCTTCCTGGTGGTAGCAGATAAGCATAGTCTGTGACCACTAAACATGACAGTAGGGACAGGTCAGTGAATTTACCTTTCTGGGCTTCACTTCCTTTTCATTTTATCAGTTATATGATTTCAGTATAGTATGCTAGTAGCAATTAAAAGGAGGTGTGGGGGGAATAGTTTAGTCAGTAAAGGAATACTCACCAGTGAGTGTGGAGAGCCCCACAGCCATGTAAACAAGCCAAACCTGATGCTGAGGTGTAGAAACAAGTGGATCCTAGGGACTGGCCAGCCTAGCCTGAGTGAGCTGCAGGCTCAGAGATGAAGGAAGATGACATTTCACCTCCTCATGTGCAAACACAAACAAAAACATGTAAAATAGTTAACTTGATACTTTTAGCCTTGCACTGGAAATTTTATGAAGTTATTTTAGAGATCCTTAAAGGTTTGTGTATTACACTATATGGCATATTGCCCACAGGTAACTGATACTGATATCACTTGTCCTTTGAGTGGTTAGTTTTAGCAATGGGCTGAAAAGGTATATTCCCTCATTTATAGAATGCTTTAGTGGTTGAAAATTAACTGGTAATATGCTCTGTTGATAATTGTTAATATACTATGATTTTTTGTTTGTTTGTTTTTCGAGACAGGGTTTCTCTGTATTGCTTTGGAGGTTGTCCTGGAACTCGCTCTGTAGACCAGGCTGTTCTCAAACTCAGAGAGATCCGCCTGCCTCTGCCTCCGGAGTGCTGGGATTAAAGGCATGAGCCACCAATGCTGGGCTATTCTATGATTATTGATTGGGGGTTTTGTTTCTTGTTTTTGGAGACAGTCTCATGAATCATAAGCTGGCCTCTAACTCACTATGTAGCTGAGGGTGAGCTTGAACTTCTGATCCTCCTGCCTTATCCTCCCAAGTGCTGGGATTGCAGGCGTGCCCACCACACCTGGTTTTATTATCTCCTTACATTGGAGTATTTACAAGCTTTGCCTTGTGCTGATGTTTCATGGTCATTATTTCAGATAATCTGTAGAACCCTATGGAAATGTACTTTTTGTTTGTCAGGTAAGGTTTGCTGGGTGGAGTCATTTGTCCTCCCTTTTATGATAAATGAGCTGGCTTTCTGGACTCCTAATGTATCCAGAGTCTGGGATCGTCAGTACCAAATCAGGATAAGCTCCAATTTTGTTGCCAGTTATTGTGACTTTTTCCTTTACATCAAATTTTGAAGGTAAAATGGGGAATTGTGGTGTTTTTCTGCTCTCCAGCCTTAACATGATTAGAAATCCAACAATAAAAACCACAGTACGCCGGGCGTTGGTGGCTTACGCCTTTAATCCCAGCACTCGGGAGGCAGGCAGATCTCTGTGAGTTCAAGGCCAGCCTGGTTTCCAGAGTGAGTGCCGGGATAGGCTCCAAAAGCTACACAGAGAAACCTGTTCGAGAAAAAAAACAAAAACAAAAACAAACCACAGTACAATCCAGGTGTGGTGGCACATGCCTTTAATACCAGCAATTGGGGGACAGAGAAGACAGGAGGATCTCTGTGAGCTCCAGGACAGCCAGAGCTATGTAGAAAGATGGGGGGAGGGGCTCTATCTGGAAAGGGTCATTGCTAAGGCCCAAACACAGACTCTTCCCAGATGCCTAGCCCAAACCTTTAATGTCCTTTCTCTCCAGTGATTTGAAATAATCATCTAATTATAAAACACAAAATGGTTATCAACACTCTCATAAATGTAAATTGCTAGTCATAAAAGTGATCAACCTGTGGTCCTTTTTCAGGTCAGTTTTTCTAAAATACATATACTGATAGTATAGCACTACTTATAAGTAAGAGTTTACAGTCATAAGTTCTTGTTATCTCCCCCTTAGGTGTTTGTAAAATGTATGAAGAACACCTGAAGAGAATGAATCCCAACAGCCCCTCTATCACATACGATATCAGTCAATTGTTTGATTTTATTGACGATCTGGCAGATCTCAGCTGTCTTGTGTAAGTATTAGCCACCCTATCTTTTAATTTGTATTTTTCTTCCTTCTGCCTTTGTCTATTTATATAGTTACTAGTGTTTCACTTACATATAGATCACAAATTAAATTGAGAATATAAAGCCGAAGGCATGGGGAACTGCCAGTTTACTTGATATTCTAGGGTGAAGATAAGCTCATTTAAAAGCTCCACATTGTTTATACCCTAAACCTAGTGTTTTCTCATGTCTCTCATCCTTGGTCTTTTTCCTAAAGTAATTGATTTCATATTTAAACTGAAGTTCTTTTCCTGAAATTTAGTTTTCATCCTAGCCTGTGTAAACTTACTTTTGTTGTTTTGTTTCATTGGTATGAGGTTTTAGATTTTAATATGCTTATTATAGTTATATTTAATTTTTATTAAATGGTACTAATGTAAATATTGTAGTCTACACCTTGAAGTAGACTAGATTGGCACTTGATTAGGATATACGAACACAGAACAATCCTAGAAAATGATTGACTTTTTAGACTATTTCTCATAAAGCAACATTGGTAAAGAACTGGCTATTTCTTTGTATTTGGTTAGGTGTGTTAGGCAGTGGCCTGTGTGCTTGAAATAGACCTGACCTTATCACTCAGGAAAAATTTGGTGTTGTTTTTATAAAGCATCCCTTCTTTGGAGTGTATTTCCCTTATTGGAAACTGGCCCTACCTGTGGGGCTGCAGGGTTGTAATCCCAGCTAATCTGGATGATAAGGCAGAAGGATGGAAAGTTTAAGGCAAGATAACTTAGATCCTTTCTCAAAATAAAAGGTAAGAGCTACTGGGGTGTATATAGCTCATTATAGACTGCTTGCTTACTAGGCACAAGCCCCATGGTCAATCTTTAGTACCATGGGGGGAAAAAAAACAGCATGTAAATTTTTAGCATACTGGTTAATAGTGGAGGTGCTGGTGCCAGGAATGTTTAGTTGTACTGTGTAAAATGGACGACAAAATTTATGATCTAAAGAAAAAGAGGGAATATTGCCCGGCATCACTTAACAATATTAAGTTGCTTCACTTTAAGCCTTGATTTCCTCACCTTTTTTAGTTTTTAAAGATGTAGCTACTTACAGGGTTATCTTAAATATTAAGCTAATTCAAACGCTTAAAATAATCCCTATATTTGGTAACATCTTTGATTTTAAGAAGTATTACCACTTGTACAATTTTTTTTTTGTGTATGAGTGTCTTGCCTGCATGTATGTCTGTTCACTACATGCATTTCTGGTGCCTTCAGAGGACAAAAGAGGTTGTTAAATGGAGTTACTGATAGATGTGAGCCATCATGTGGGTGTTAGAAATTGAACCCAAGTCCTCTGGAGACCAGAAAGTGCTCTTAACCACAGAGCCATCTTGACAGTCCCACTCCCATTTGTATTTTTTGTTGTTTGGTTTCATGAGACAGGGTTTCTCTGTGTCTCCCTGGCTGTCCTGGAACTTTGCTCTGTAGACCAGGTTGGCCTTGAACTTACTGAGCTCCACCTGTCTCTGCTTCCAAGTGCTGGGATTCTGTACCACCATACTTGGTACTTGTCTGCCTTTTTCACTGCAGTGTTTTGATTTTGTTTTTATTATTTTCTGTGTATAGTGTTTTGCCTTCATGTATGTTTGTATACCTTGTGCATGCAATACCTTTGGAACTCAGAAGACAATATTGAGTTCTCTGATACTGGAGTAACATGGTCCTTGTGAGCTGCCATGTGAGCTGCCTCGACTGGTTGGATGCTCAGTGTACTCTAGGCTCTGAAAACCTTCATTATCAATAGAGTTCTGCTGCTGGTGATAGTCTTCCTGCTTTACCCTTCTTTTCTGAGAGATGGCCTTCTGAATTTTTCCTCTGTAGGCCTTTGGCTTTTATTTTAAAAGGCAAGTCTGAAACTATGAGTTCCTTAAACATCATTGTTTAAGTAATATTCTTTTAGAGATTTCTTAGTTGATTCAAAACAAATCTAGCAGATTTAAAGCTTGTACTAGTGTTTAGCTTTTGTTTATAATCACTAAAGGAACTATAAGAATGGAAGCTATGTGAGAGAGAACACATGGTTTTTTTGGTCAGTAAGTGTGTGACTGAGTGCTTTAGAGCTCTGCAGCTTGGCTACTTTTACATTGTAAAATTATACTAGGTGATGAAGATCTGTTCATTAAAACAGCAGCATTATTCGCTTTTGATGCACTTCATGTGTGAAAATATGCATGTTGGAGCTCTCGAGGGCAATTATAATGTGGGTTTTAACTGACCGCTGTAACTTTGCATGTTTCTTTTTGTTCCTCAGGTACCGAGCTGATACACAGACGTACCAGCCTTATAACAAAGATTGGATCAAAGAGAAGATCTATGTGCTCCTTCGTCGACAGGCCCAACAGGCTGGGAAGTAATTGAGTTGGAAGCTTTAGGGGCTGGGGATGGGCTTGAAACAGGTGCATACAGCGTGCTGTAGTGAACATTTTGTATGATAGTAATCCTGTTTCCATTTTGTTACTAGAGCCAAGATTGAATGTATGACATGAAACATGAATGATCTTTTCATTCTGAAACCACCATTGCCCCTTTGCTCCTTTTCTTTCTTTTTTTACTTAAACATTTTTATGATAATTCAGAGAGGAAGCGTTTTTTGCCATTTAAGGTTGGTTCCAGTCCTTGAAACTGTTCGTATCTGCTCTTTAGCAGTGAGTGCACTAACCCTTTATGGGGGGTGGGGGTGGTGACAAGGTTACTTATGTCCTCTGGGAAAGTCTTAGTGAAAAATAAAGAAATGTTCTGTAGTTGTATTCTCTCATTGAGTGATTTTTTTGTTTGTTTTTTCTGTAAACCTTGAATTGTCTGGCAAGGCCTTATCAGTTTTTAAATCAGTAGACTGCTACACAAAGAACTTGAAAGTTTATAATTTAGACCCATTTTGCTGTGATTTACTTATGAAGCCAGTTCTCTGGCTTAAAATACTTATAGCATGGGCCAGTGAAGTGGCTCAGCAGCTGGTAAACACACTTGCTGCGAAGCCTGACAACCTGAGTTCATTCCCCAAGGCCTACATGGTGGAGGGAGAAAACCAACTCCCAAAAGTTGTACTCTAATCTCTATATGCACACTTGTAACTCACAGATGATTATAACAAAAAATTGGGGGTGGGGGCAGCTTCAAGCACATTGATACCTAAATAAGCTGTGTCTGCTTTGCAGTATTGGGTAGGAGTGGTGGGATATCCTGTGTCTTGCAAATATGTATTGCTCTTATGGTTGGACAGGCAGAATTTAGCCAGGTGGGAAATCCGAACAGGGATAGAGAGGTAATAGGCAGTGTCAGGGAGACATCCTGTAGCTACCGGGAAAGGTAGGACACCTAAGCATTCTCCATTAAGATAGGCCACATGGAGACACAGATTACTAGGTATGAGTTAATAATTAAGAGGTGGCTAGCCAGTAAGAACTCTGAGTGGTTGTTTTCTAAGTGGGTGTGGGGTCCAGTGTGACCCAGATTAGATGGGAAAATCATTTACAGTGGTGAGCCATTTTATATGCAGTGAGGGATGAACAGTTTTATACTTGTTACAGAACCAGCCAGACTGAGCTGGGAGAAAGAGCAAGGCAGTTCTTCATTACACTGGCTTGAGGGTAAGCTGTATTATATGTAACTTGTAGTATTTGACAGTTGGATCAAAAGGACTGTTACTGGTGCTGTCTAAGGAACACTGCTCTGTAGGAATACCCTGAGGGCTTGGCATTTTTATGCCAGCTTGCTGAGACTGGCATTAGCACTTAAGCCAACATTTGGCTGCATAGGAAACGGTTAGTTTCCTAGTAACATAAACAGGAAGTTATTATCAATTATTTTATGTGCATTTTAAATGTTTTGTTAAATTGGTTTTGTTATTTTGGCTTTTTCTTTTTTCCTGAGTCTGGGTCTCCCTCTGCAGTCTATCTGATCTGGCATTTGATTTGCAGCCTATACTGGTATCAAAGTCCACAAACCTGCTCCAGCTACCCAAGTGCTAGGATTACAGGCATTTATGAGCATGCTTGCATTTATTTTTTTTTTTTTTTTTAAGATTTATTTATTATGTATAGTGTTCTGCCAGCATGTATGCATGCATGCCAGAAGAGGGCACCAGATCTCATTGTAGATGGTTGTGAGCAACCCTGTGTTGCTAGGAATTGAACTCAGGACCTCTGGAAGGGCAGCCAATGCTCTTAACCTCTAAGCCATCTCTCCAGCCCGCTTGCATTTATTTCCATAAAGAATGAAACAATAGGAAGGATCAGGCTGTTTGAGTGATTCACTCTCAGATTGCATAGCAGTAGACTTTGCTAGATGGAATAGCCAAGATTTTAACCTCAAAGATCTTCAGGACTTGGAGACTCCACAAAATGAATAGCTATGAGCTACACGGTGCATCTAATGGCTGTCAAGGGACCTGGTCAGATTCGAGCCCTTAGATTCACAAGCCTGACAAGTCACATTTAGCACTGATTCACTCATAAGCACACAGCATTCTGACTGAGTTGTCTTAGGGTTACTGTTGCTGTAATAAAACACTATGACCAAAAGTAACTTGAGGAAAGAGTTCATTTGGTTTATATATCCTAAGTCACAGTCCTTTCCTTAAGAGAAGCCAAGGAAGGAACTGATACAGAGGCCAAGGAAGAGTGATGTGTACTGGCTATAGGAAAGCTTGCTCAGCCTGCTTTCTTTTAGCACCCAGGACCACCTGTCCAGGGGTGGTGCCACATCAATAATTAAGAAAATGCCCTACAGGTTTGCCTATAGCCAGATCTTAAGGCATTTTCTCAACTCAGGTTTCCTCCTCTCAGCTAACTCTAGCTTGGGTCAAGTTGACAGGGCTAGACAGCAAGTCAGCCTGGCAAGTGTTTCTTTTTCTTGTGGTGGTTCATCCATCCTCCCAAGGATTCTCCTGCACAAAGTCAGGAGATGACTTGTGTAAGAACCACCCCGGCTTAGATACCTCATGCATAAGTGTCACATCTCCTGTCTAGAGCAAGAGGTATGCCCCAGACATGAGAGTCACTACTGAGAGAAATAGCTGTTTTCCTTCCTTGAGTATCATTTTCTCCAGTTTAGGTACAATTTGCCATTTGAGGGTCATTACTTATATAATAGGCAATCTTGCCTAGTAGTAAGACATCTTTATATCCTCAAGAATGAAGCTGAGAGCCAACCACAGTCAAGTTTGTCTGTTAATCCCTTATCTGCAGACACTTGAGAAGTTCAAGATGGCATATCTAGCCAGCTCCATGAAGGAAGTGCCTCTTTCTAAGTTTTAGGGATTTGTTTCTGAAAAATTCTCACTTTGTTTCCAAACCTGGCCTCAAACTTCTGGGCTCAAGTGTTCCTTTGCCTCTATTTTCTGAGCAGCTTGGGCCACAGACTGGTTAGAAGGACAGCAGGAAGATAGATAGGACCAGCAGTGAGGGGTTGTGACCTGGGAAGTGCTGGGAGCCATTATCATTTATTATAGAAATAGCAATTAATATTCTAGGTATCAACTCCAGAATATTTGTTACTATGAATCTGGCTGTATGTGGAATATATACTGGGTACTTTGTATTCTCAAGTAGACCCCAGAGAAAGAAAGCTCATGTGCAGCCTCTGGATCTCACACTACATAGCTTTAGTTTTTCAACTTTGATACAGTGCTGAGAGATCCCCTTTAATCAGTTAACAGCACATTCTACAAGTCATGTACCCCCTAAATGTTTTTTGTTGTTTTTTTGTTTTGTTTTGTTTTGTTTGCAAGTCAGGTCCAGGGGGGAAATGTGAGTCGCCTGCCTTTCTCAAGACCCTACCTGCCTTCTTGGCTCTGAGAGATATGCATGCCCTATTGTCAGAGTTGTTAAATGTGTCTGTGGATATAAAAACTAAAAGCCTTGTGTGATGGAACTTTTAGAGAATTTTTAGGAAGAACTTTTGGAGGCTTCTTAAGGAACTGTAGGAGACTTTAGAAGGGAATTTTTAGAAGGAACTTTTAGATCTTAAGCAAGAGCTTTTAGAGAAAGAACTTTTGAGGAGAGGGCTTTTAGAAATCCTAAAGAGAGCTTTTTAGAGAGAACTTTTTTGGGAAGAACATTTCTTGAAGAATAAAGAGCCATAAGAGGAATGCATGTGTGAGCCGGTATATTTCCTTTTGGCCCTCAGATCAAAACCTTTTAGCAAGCCCCTAACCCACCTGCTGTAAGCCTCCTCTCTGAACCCCCAATAGAAGCGTTAGACGAATAGTAAGCCATCGTGTTTGGAATTAAAAAAAAAAAAAAAAAAAAAAAGCATGTAGCATAGAATAAAAGCTAGGAAAGCTATAGCCACATTGCCTTCATTGCCTTAGAAATCAAACTAAGGCTTAGCCTTAATTCCATATGCTGCAGGTAGCCTTAAAAGATTTTTCAGTCATAACCTGTCAAGTCTTTGCACGAGAAGGATTAAGCACTCTGCTTTAGAGACTGGATTAAGTCAAAGGAGCTTTTCAGTGAGGCAGGTAAGATAAGATATTACAAAAGGCTTTTGATTTGCATTTCAGGAGGTCTTTTTAGCAGTATACTATGGAAGACAAATAGTGCATTTGCCAGTAAAGAGTACAGGAGCATGGCGTGTGGTAAATGATATATCTGTCTGATCCTAATGTTTGGAAAGTGGGGCCATGAGGATTCCCCACTTGAGGCCAGAGAGGGCTTCATAACAAAACCATTCTCTCTCTCACACACACACAGACACCTCTTCCCAGTCATTAAAGGACTTTATCCTCAACTATGGTCCAGTTGTTTTGCTTTTGTAGGGGATTTTTTCATAGCAACAGGAAAAGTAACTAGTACAACAAAGTTCATTGAAAACTTAAAAGAATGGTGATATGGAATGGTAACTTGGGAGGGTGACTCTGTGTGTGTGTGTGTGTGTGTGCATGGGGAGGCCTGAGGACAGCCTTGGGTGTCATATATTCCTCAGAAGATGGCTTTTTTTTTTTTTTAAGATTTTATTATGTATACAACATTCTGCTTCCATGTATATCTGCACACCAGAAGAGGGCACCCGATCTCATAAGGGATGATTGTGAGCCACCATGTGGTTGCTGGGAATTGAACTTAGGACCTCTGGAAGAGCAGTCAGTGCTCTTAACCTCTGAGCCATCTCTCCTGCATCTGAGTATTGAATTTGGGTCCTCATGCTTGTCAGGCAAGCACTTTACTGACTGAACTGTTTCCAGCTGTGAATATTTTTATTTTCTTTTAATGAGGGCAGTGTACTCTTGAGATTATAATATAGTTACATGTTCCCTTTTCTCCCTCCACACATTCCCTGCTCTCTTTCAAATTCATGGTCTCCTTTTTCATTAATTATCATTACATATGTGTGAATATATATTCAAATACAACCCGAAAGAGCCAGAGGAATGGGGTTTTGCTGTGAGAATGCCAGAAGCTACACCTAAAAGACTCACCAACATGGCTGCCTAAACATGAGCTGAACAAGAACAACAATAAGCTGGACAGTGGTGGTGCATGCCTTAATCCCAGGACTCCAGAGGCAGGAGCAGGTGGATCTCTGGGAGTGGGAGGCCAGCCTGATCTACAGGGCAAGTTCCAGGATAGCCAGGGCTGCCCAGAGAAACCTGGGGGTGGGGTGGAGAAGGACCAATAAAAGATATGCTAATGTGTATAAGGAAAGCTCAGGAGGCCTCAACCCTACCCAAAGAAGGAAGGCAACTAAGGAATGCCAAGTGTGGGAAAAAGTCTTCCCCATGAAGAGCACACCAATTGGTTATCAAATACCAATGGCCACCCTGAAAGCATACTCATGAAAGTAACATGCAGACCATAACAGGATAATAAAGCTCAGACTAACAAACAAGCAGCAGTCCCACTCCTGAGATGCTAGTCACTAAGGCAACACAGGGCTGTGAACCCTGAATGAGGAGAAACTAGAGGGAGCCCCACACCTCAGCATGGACGGTAGACATGGGGAGGGGTCCACATAGGGCCAGCCACGCCACCTTGCTGATTGAAAAGACAAAAAAGCTGAAGCAGCTGGGATTCACAGGGCAAAGATCTGGATAGGATGAAGCTGAAAAGAAAAGGAACTCCCAGAATTCCAGGGAGCAGGAGCCAAAGAGGAATCTGCACTGCCCACAGTGGGCTTGCTCTCGTATACAACCCTGGACCACCTGCCCAGGGATTACATTATCCACAATGCTCCCCTAAATAACCCTGGACCACCTGCTCAGGGATTACATCGCCCACAGTGCTCCCCTAAACAACCCTGGACCACCTGCCCAGGGATTGCACCTCCCACAGTGTTCCCCTAAACAACCCTGGACCAACTGCCCAGGGATTGCACCGCCCATAGTGGGCTGGGCCCTCCCACATCATTAATCAAGAAAATGTCCCAAAGAGTTACCTACAGGCCAATATGAAGGCTGCATTTTCTCAGTTGCCATTCCTCTTCCCAGATGATTAGTTTGTATCAAGTTAACAAACCCACCATCACAGAGACTCATGTGAGGCCAGGACATAGAGTGACCAGCCACAATAGGGTCCTCTGTGATTATGCAGGGCATGCTCTGAAGCCCCAGTGTGAGATGTCCCTCAAAGCAAGCCGAGCCTACAAATGCCGCACAAAGGAATCAACTGATCTGCAAATAATTTTTGTGCTAAAATAAAGACCAACCTTTATTAAAGGGAGATGAATGAATAAAGTAACATCCGTCCAGCATTCAAATTACTAGTTAGAGAAAAACTGGGAAGACATTGTTCATAGATGAAAATCAGCCAGCAGAAACTAACCTTGAGATGACAGGTATGGAGCTACCAGCAAAGGACATCTGCTATCTATTACAAAGATACAGATCCAGCCAGGCATGGTGGAGCATGCCTTTAGTCCCAGAACTCAGGAAGCAGAGACACGTAGATCTCTGTGAGTTCAAGGTTAGCCTGGTCTACAAAGCAAGTGCCACGACAGCCAGGACTGCTACACACTGTGATCAAAAAACAAAAATAAATATTCAGATCCTTAAGCTAATATGATTGTATTAGGGAAAAATAGAAGTCATTTCTAAATTAAATATTTTATAAACAAATAGAATTTCTAAAGATAAAAAATATATTGAGCTGGAAATATGGCTCAGCTGTTTAGAGCATGTATTACTCTTCCAGAAGGACTGGAGTTCAATTCCCAGCACCCACATCAGGTAGCTCACAACTGCCTGTAACTCCATCCAGCTCCAGGGGATCCTATGCCTTTGATTTCCATGGGCCCCCACACACAAATGGTGTACACACACATATACACATGATTAAAAATAAAAATTTAAATATATACATATATATTTCAAATGCAAATTATACCAATAGGCTTTAATTAAAAACAATATGCTGTATTCTTGAAAATTGCTGTGAGTACCAGCTTACCCAAAATAAAATGTTAGGTAATTCATATGTTAATTAGTTTGATTTAGCTATTTCCTAATATATAAATTAAAACATGTTATACATGATAATTTCATGCAATCTGTCAATTAAATAAGCTTAAAAATAAACTGTAATTTTAAAGCCATATTTGGAGTGTTCTAGTTTCATTTCTGTTGCCGTGATAAAACACCCTGACCAAAAGCAACACAAGGAAGGAAAGGGCTTATCTGCCTTGCAATCCAGGTCACAGTCAATCGCTGAGAAAAGTCAAGGCAGGAAACTGAAGGCAGGCCTACTTGCTATTCCATACCAAGGAAGTCACTTGACAGTCAAAGAAGCATGGCAGGAATATGGGGGATTCTGCTGGCTGACAGGCAAGCAGGCTATTTGCTCAGCCTACAGAATGGTACCACCCACAGGGGCTGGACCCGAGACTTCATTTTACAAAGGCCAATCCTCCATAGATATGTCCACAGGACAGCTAGATCTAAGTAATTCTTCAGCTGAGATCCTCTTCCAGGATAATTTTAGAATGTGTCAAGTTGACAGTGTAAGCTATCTAGCACATAAAATAAAATAATAAAAATGATATATAAGGAAGCACTTATTGTATGTAATTTATAGCAGATCAGATACTGCAGAAAAAATAGCAATAAAAAGTGAAAGACTGAAACAGAAAATTGGGAAGAGGACGACGGGATGGTGATGGTGAAGGGAAGGTCTAGGGGAGATGGCTTGGCTGTTAAGAGTGCTGCCTGCCCTTCCAGAGGACCAGAGTTCAGTTTCCGGTACTCAGGTGGCTCACACCTGCCTGTAATTCCATCTTCAGAGAATCTGATGCCCTCTTCTGGCCTCTGCCAGCACCCCCACACATGTAAATCTCTCTCCTCTCTCCTCTCTCTCTCTCTCTCTCTCTCTCTCTCTCTCTCTCTCTCTCTCTCACACACACACACAAAAAAAAAATCAGTAAAATTTTTTTAAAAACTGAATAAAATAAAAGAGTAAAGACTCTCCAATGCTAACTTTGGCAGACAGCAAAGATTTGTAAGACCCCTGTGCAAGGATGATATGGAAGTGTGTGAATCATCTTTTTTTTTTTTTAACCAAACACATCTTTATTTTCTTTTTTATTTTTATAATTGCAATCAGACCAATTTAAATTAGAAGCAAGATTCTTTTACATGTCAATCCTAGTTCCTCCCTCCCCTCCTCCCCTGCCCCTTCAACCCCTATCCCAACCTCTTTCTGCTATCCAGGGAGGGTGAGGCCTTCCATGGGGGATCTTCAGAGTCTGTCATATCATTTGGAGCAGGGCCTAGACCCTCCCCATGTGTCTAGGCTGAGAGAGTAACCATCTATGTGAAGAGGTCTCCCAAAGTCCATCCGTATACTAGGGATAAATACTGATCCACTACCAGAGGCCCCATAGATTGCCCAGACCTTCAAACTGACATCCTCGCTCAGGGGGTCTGGAACACTCCTATGCTGGTTTCCCAGCTATCATTCTGGGGTCCATGAGAAACCCCTTGTTCAGGCCAGCTGTCCCTGTGGGTTTCTCCAGTCTGGTCCTGACCCCTTTGTTCATCACTCTTCCCTCTCTGCCACTAGATTCCAGAGTTCAGCTCAGTGTTTAGCTGTGGGTGTCTGCTTCTGCTTCCATCAGCTACTGGATGAAGGCTCTAGGATGGCATATAAGGTATCATCAATCTCATTATCGGAGAAGGGCATTTAAGGTAGCCTCTCCACTATTGCTTAGATTGTTAGTTGAGGTCAAACTTGTAGATCTCTGGACATTTCCCTAGTGCCAGATTTCTCTTCAAACCTATAATGGCTCCCTCCATTGTGGTATCTCTTTTCTTGCTCTTCTTTATTCTTCCCCTGACTCAATCTTCCTGCTCTCTCATGTCCTCCTCTCCCCTCCTCTTTTCCCCTTCTCTTTCTTCTAGTTCCCTCTCACATCTTTATTTTCTAGTCTTCAAAAAACCAAGTTCTTCTTTTCACAAGATAACCAGGATTAACTTAGAAAAAAACAGATACCTAGAGCTGAAAAGGTGGCTCAGTGGTTAAGGGTGCTTACTGCTTTTGCAGAGGACCCATGCTCAATTGACAGCACTCACACAGTGGCTCACAACCATCTGTAACTCCAGTTCCAGGGTACCAACACCCTCTTCTGGCCTCCTCAGGCGCTGCACACTTGTGGTGCTCATACATACATGCAGGCAAAAACACTCATGGAATATTTTTTTAAGAGAAGAAAAATAAGCATTTATCTTCAAAGTATTTCCCTTTAACAGGAACCTTGGCTCTATAGACTCTAAACATTAAAACTTCAAAAAAAAAAAAAAGACTACTTCTTTGCCATTGTAAGACAAAACAGACCCCAGTATAAGTCAAGGCAATCCATTCACGCTTCAGGCCTCTCTCCAGGAAGCAGCCTTGTTATATTATTCCCAATAATATAATATAGCAAAACGTGATTTAATAGAGTCAAACCCTGTGATATTTTCCAACATCATGTTGGCACAGTCATCAGTCATCAAGTCCTAGAGGTGTACCAACAATCTCTTTAACATTTTTATTACAGTGTGAATTCTTGATTCTCCATTACCTGCCCACAAGCTCTAGAGGCGGGAGCTGCAAAAGGGGTGGGTGTATCCTTAGCCACCGTGGCCATGCTGGAAGTAGCAGTGTCTTTCCATTTGAAGTCATTTACCACAAAAATATGTGATATTACATACTAATTACCTTGACTTAGCCATTCTACAATGTGAGCATGTCTTTTCTTTATCTTGCTCTCTCTCTCTTTCCAGTTCTGGGTCTCAAACACATCTTTGTACATGCTTGAATACAAGGTTGTATAACTGTGTTGATTTGATTGGCCGGTCTTAAACTCACTATGAAGCTATAGATGACCTTGAAATTAACCCCAGCACTTGGGAAGCAGAGGCAGGCAGATATCTGGGAGTTGGTCTACATGGTATCATCTTGGTCTACATGGTGAATTCAAGGACAGTCAGGAGTATAGAGAGACCCTGTCATAAAACTATATTCATCACTTAAAGTAAAAGCATACGGTGGGGTTTATAACAAGCAAGTAGAATGTATGACAACATAGCTGTGGCTATAGCTCAATTGGTAGAGTGCTTGCCTACCTAACCATGCTTGAAACCCAGGTTCCATCTCTGGTACCATATAAACTATGTGTGACGGCACACACATGTAATCCTGGCACTTGGGAGGCAGAGCCAAGAAGATCAGAAGTTAAAGGTCATTTTCAGCCACACAGGGAGTTGAGGCCAGCACAGGCAACTTTAGGCCCTGTCTCAAAAATCAAACTCCAAACTAAACAACAAAAAAGTCTGTGTGCAACAAAATGCTCCTGAGGAGATTCAGTGGCCACTTATTCTAAACGTTGAAACATCTGGGTATGCTACTTACTGGCCTGAGGTGAGGCAAACATTCTACATTTTGTAACACTTCCATGTGACCATACTTTGAGTAGCAGCAAACTCCAGCTCATACAGCTTCCCGTGAAGTAACAGCAGAAAGTGCCTGGTTCATTTAGATGCACAGTAATTAGTGACCAGAGCTGATGAAACATTGCAAGACACAGAATCAGCTACAAAAACAGACTGGCCTTGGGCACTGTGGGGAAGAGCATGAACTTTAGTTCCAGGGGCTAAACAAAGCTGTTGTGGGAGAGGAAAGGTCAAGGGAACAGATGGGCATGTTCAATGTGAAAAGAACAGACAAACAGTAGGCTAGCCATTTGGGCAAGTGACAGGCGATGGGGTGGAGGGGCTGAGATTCCGAGAAAATCAGGACATTTGAGAGATTGCAAGGCTGGGAGAAGCTAGTTGATGGTCAGAGAGGGAGGGTCAGTGTTGGAAGCATTGGGGGATCGTTTCCTAGTGATTTGCTCCTCTGTCTACTGCAATCTGCAGCTTGAGTCATAAGCCAGCTCTAAGAAAGATGTTTTGTCTTTGAAGACCGCAGCAATACTTTCTGCTACATCTGAGGGCCTGTGCCAACTCACCCTCCACACACCTTTCTCCTTTGTAATTATATACTTGCACTGGATGCCAGACTCCAGACATATTGTGGAAAGGTTGGTCTAAAAGCCTCTTCCATGCCAAAGGTAATTTGCTTTATGCTTCTCAAGAGAACAGGGAGAAGCTAACAAGAACTGATTACATCACTTAGCTGAGACAGGCCCAGGGTCCTTGTCAACAGATGTTTGAATTTAAGGCCTCTAGACTGTAATCTAAGAGAAAGGGGATAGATCATGGTTTCTTTCTTAGATGTCTGGGGCTGGAGGGTTGCCATGGTTATGCTAACTCCCACCTCCACCTATACAGGCTTTGGCTGAGGAGTTCCTGCCCTGCTGCAGGACTCCAGGCCTAGCCAGCTGCATTGTTCCTGTGGCCTCAGAGAAAGAAAGTGTGGGTGGGCCTTCCGGTGTCTGCTCCAGTGTGACTAGGCAGATGACACCCTCAATGGCCTTAGCCATTCCAGAGATTACTTTGCCTTTGACCCTTTGTGAGCCCAGATGCCTGACAGAAACACAGCTACCATTTGGTTCCAGGAGTCGCTGCCAATCACTCTAGTCCCAATGGCAGGTCACAGTTTCCATGACAGAGGAGTGTTTGCTGGGTATTTGAGGTGCTGGTACTGAAAGGCCATTAAGGACAAACGTTTTCAAGACTGAGGCTCTACAGGACCTAAAAATCAAAAACTTTGATGTCCCCAGAAGTGGTGACTTCTGAGGCAGGCCTTCCAGAAAATTACAAGGATTTATAGAAAATGCCTCTTTCCTTTGTGTGAAAAGTCATGGTTGCCCCCAGCATAACTACATACAAGAGACCTGTGTGGCCTATGAGATGAGAGAGCATTTCTGTGGTATCACCAGTTTTTCCTGCACTGGTGACTGCAGACACTGGGATCCTGTAGCTGGTATAAAAGAGTCTGGGTCAGCCTTCAACAGGGCCCAACAGGAGGCAATGTTGGCCCCCAAAGTAGTTAGAGCATGCTGTCCTAAAGCCATCCATTGGAGGTCACTCAGGCATGCCCACACAGACCACCTCCTCCCTTTCAATGAGTTTCAGTTTTCTGAGCAGCTGCCCTGTAGGTCTGGTAAGAGCCAAAAGGTTTACTAGAAGCATGAGGTTTGGGGGTGGGGAAATGACTCAGTGGGTAGAGCATTTGCTGTGTCAGTGTGAGAACCCAAGGTTGCATCCCCCAAATCCACTGAGGCCCAGAAATGGTATTGTGTGTCTAGAATCCAAAATCCTATGAGGAGATGGGAGACAGAGACACAGGAACCCCTGCAGGCTCACAGGCCAGCTAGCCTGATGCATGCAAACAAGATGGAAGGTGAGAAGCGACACCCAAGGTCCTTCTGACTTCCACACACAAGCTATGGCACCCGCTTGTCAACACACGCATCGTCATAGGCACACACAAATATACATACACAATGAGAAGGAGGGAGAGGGGGATGGAAGAGGGGGCAGAGAGGGGAGGAAGGAGGGCGGGGTTTGGGGAAAGCCTTTGATGCTAGCCTTCTGGTTAACCTCTGCGTTGACCTCTCTCTGCTTGGGCTCTAATCCCCTGCTTGGGGTCATTCCTGCATGGTCACCCTGCTAATCCTATACATCCACGTAAGTGACTTCACATTCCTGTGACCGCCATCAGATGGCAGCTGGGCTGCTTCTCCTTCACTTTCACTGTGGACCTTCTTCATCTTTGGTTAGATGTGAACTCAGTGAGTGGGAACAATCCTCACACAGCCATCAGGCTCTGGGCTTTTGTGCATTATGCTTTAATAACATTTAGTGCTGCTGGTAAATACTACTAGAAACAAAAGTCTGCAAAGATTCCCATTGCCATCAACTCGCCTCTGCCTCTTAGAGGCCTGGTACCCTCCACAGCCCAACTTCATAGACAGGAATCACATTTCATGTAGACACTTTGTAGGTCTCCTTGCAGCACTAGAACATGCCTGGAGGCTTGCCAAAACTCTGAGGGCTGCTTTGGTTTTCTGCTATACTGTATCAAAAAGGGCTTTAAATCGAAAAGGCTGTCAAGCACATCGGTAAGATCCCTCTGTGGTGTGCTGACTCCTCTGCCTCCTGTGTTATTTTTGTATGTGACACAACATCCTGAGAGAGATTTGAGACAAAGGAGAAGACAGCACCCACATCTGGTTGCCTCAGGATGAAGGTTGTTTTGTTGGTCTTATTTTTTTTTTAAGATTTAGTAACAATGACAGGGTGATTGCCATTTTTGGTTGTTTTTTTTTTTTTTTTTTTTACATTTTTTATTATGTGTACACATGTATGTGCAAATGCTCATGTATGGTGCATGCACATCCCACAGCATGCTTGTTGAGGTCAGAGAACAACAGAACAGCTTATAGGAGTCAGTTCTTTCCTCCCACCATCTGGGCTTCTGGGGACCCAACTCAGGTTGTCAAGCTGGGTATCAAGCCCCTTCTTGTCATTTTTACTATTCTCTGTGATGTTGGCAGTTAGAGCCAGGGCAAGCACTCTACCACTGAGTCACATTCCAACTCCAGTATGGTTATTATTTGTTTGTTATCTTTTAGGATAGACAATGAAATATTTACAGATGACAAGGCATAATGCCTGGGGTTTGCTCCAAACAATTCTACAGAAAGTTGTAGCTAAAGTGGTCATAAACGGTAATTGCTGACAGTAGGTGGTAGGTAAATGTCGCTTTTTCATATGCCTGAGATGTCCCATCTTGACAACTATAAGAAGGCAAAAAGGACAGACTGAGAAGTTGTGCCTACCTTGGCTTCTGCAGACCTAAGCCTTTTCTTCCCTCTCTCACACTCTCTGTCCCTCCTGGGTGGCTACCTAGCTAGAGGGTTGCTGCCTTCTCAGAGCAGTGCCTATGTAAGCCACAAAAAGCTCTTTGTGTTTGTGACAGGGTCTTGCTATGTAGCCCAGGCTGGCCTTGACCTTATTGTCCTCTGGCCTCAGCCTCCCGAGTGCTGAGATTACGTGAGTGCCATACCCCTGAGAAAGGGGAGCTTTTGCTGTGGACTATTGGTCTGGCTGCTTGTAGGAGGCACACACAGGATGCTGAGATGGCTCTGCTTTGTCAACTAACCATTCTTCAAGTCTGAGAACTAGCAGGGGGACATTTGGAGCCACTGAAGCTGCAACTTCTGACACACTCATGAGCCTCACCCAGGGCTATGAATCAAACTAAATCCCGGTGACACTTAGCAACCCTGCTTACCTCCCTCCCTAGACTGCCTCTGGCCAGACACAGCGTCTGCTGGAAGGGGCATTCTTCGTTCTGTCAATGCCAGCTTTTATGATGTTACCAACAAAGTTGGTATAGGCATCCCCAAGGTAGAAAGCACATGTGTCCTCTGACCTAGTCTCAAGCCTCTCAATGTGGTTCCCTGGTCTTCTGAGGTCTGAGCAGTGCAAAGTGACACAGGGGACCCTAGAAACTCCCCTTGAGCAGACAGAAGATGGATTAATACAACAGTTGATAGTCATAGTGCCATCCTAACTTTAGGCATTCCTAACAGAGAGTCACCAATCTCTGGGGTGATTGTGATTTGCACTGTGCACTGTGATTTGCAAAAGTGGATCTTTGTCTGAGACTAGCAATTAATTATACCATTCCATAGGTCACATAGACAGAGCAAGGGAGGCTAAAGACCAGGATGTTTCTCATATGACCGGCCTACTACTTTACTCCAAGGCATCACCCCTCACCTTGAAAGCAGGCTGTGCCCGTTGCCCCTGTCCCTGCTGAGCCCACCCAAAGCAACTCTTCCTGCTTCTTAAGGGGGCAGGCAAGCTGGCTGTTCTTACCTTCGAGCAGAGTAGAAGGCTTTATTTCTCACTTTCTTCTTGTCCTACAGGCTGGCAAGTCTAACTCATTTTTGTCTCCTTCTGTGTTCATTCATCTTATACTAAGACAGGATGTGGACCTGGGGGCTATGAAGTGACTAAGACAATCCTTTGGATCACAAGTCCCTGTCTTTTGTTCTTACACACCCTGCTATTTGGACCCTAATCACTATGCCAGTGCCTTGGTTCAGGCCCTCAACTGTTCCCAGCTGATCTCCCCACCTCAAGGTAACCTTGTGTCCTCTAGTCAACATCCTCTTGTCACAAATGACCAAAACCCAAACAAGAAAGAGGCATAGCTCATCTGACTCCTGTAACCAAACTGTGCCTGAGCATGGGTGGGTCTGAGGGGCCAGCTTGCCCAAGAGCCTCCTTCCCCTACCCTGAGGGCTGAGATTACAGGCCAGCTGCCATCCTGCCCAACTTTTTGTGGGTGCTGGGCATCTAAATTTTTATCCACTGAACCATCTCCCCAGTGCTGCTTAGAGATCCTTAAAGACACAAAGTCTATGGCCAATGTTTTCATTTGCATTAAATCCTGCAAATGCTCGCTGCTCCCAGAGAGCTTGCAACATGGTCAGATTTCAAAACAGTCGAGGACCCTAAGCACAACTGTAACCAATTTTAACAGAATTAATATTTAAAGAAATGTAAAGAATACATGTTTTTCAGAGATGGTAGAGTTTAAGAATAAATTCTGAGAGATGGATATCTTTGGATTCCAAGCCCAGTCCTTTCCTAGTAGAGTGACCTTGGGTGACTCACACAGCATCTCTGAGTCTGGATTTTGTCAGTCCACTGAGTTGCTGCAGAATTAGATGAACTAATGCTATCAGTACCCAGACTGAGTCCTGGGCATCCTAAAGGCAGGTTCTCTCCACCACTCACACCCATTTTCTTTTCCTGTTTCTTCCCTCCTGTGTCCTCCTGGGACAGAAAATCTGGGTCAATGTGAGTAGCTGCTTAAGTGAGAGGAATATTGACGAGAAAAACTCAGGAATTATAGCCTTCAGGGAAGCAATAACATTTCACTTAAAAATTGTTTGAGCAGAGACTGTAGACATTTGCAATTTGTATGCAAATAAATGAGACTTCTCTGTCCTGAGCTGAGACATAGCCCTGGGCTAAAGCTTGTGGAAGGCCCCTGCTTGGGCAGAGAAAACTCTGTGAGCTTCGCTCCACAGCCAGTTTAAAGGAATGGCTTACCCAATTGGAAGCCACAGCCTCCACTGCCTACGCCCTTTAAGGACTTCATTAGTATGTCAGACAGCTAACTAGCCAGGCTGCTCTCATGCGGGCTTTCCATATCTTCTCTTCTCCGCTGAGTAATCCATGCGTTCCCACTCATTGTCTGTTTAATCAGGTACTGATTTGGCATTAACTTGCAAACACTGTGTCTCCTGCTCTTGATGAAAAGGAATTTGCACTGGGTCAAACCTCACCTGATTTCATAAAAAGCCAAGTCAATAGACAAATTAGAAGAGGAAGCTGGGAACAAACTGGCATGTGTCCTCCAACTCTGACTGGCAGAATCAAGGAGCCTCGGTTTTATTGTTATGTATGCTTATGCATTCATTCATTCAAGTACCTTAGGTGCTGTGGATATGTCTGTCTTCATGGACATAGTTTGTAATCCAGTAACAAAAACCAAACATAGAGACAGCTCTAATACAACCCCGATTCAAGATAAAAGAACAGACAGCCAGGGAGCCCCCAGTAGGTCCCCTCAGCCATGTGTCTAGGAACAGAGAAGCTGAACCTCATGAAACACCTGCCACTTATTTATTCATTTTTGAGAAAAAGTCTCACTATGTAACCCTGGTTAGCCTGGAACTCATTCTATAGACCAGATTGGCTTCAAACTTGTGGGGACTCATCTGCTCTGCTTCCCAATTACTAGGATCACAGAGGATCACAGATATGAAGAGCCAAGCACTACTTTGCACTTTGTTTGTTGGTTTTGTTTTGTTTTTTTGAGACAGGGTTTTCTCCGTGTAACAGCGAGGTTATCCTGGAACTCGCTCTGTACACCAGGTTAGCCTTGAACTCACAAAGATCACCCGCCTCTGCCTCCCAAGTGCTGGGATTAAAGGCGTGTCACCACCATTCGTCCAGGACTTGGTACTCTTACCTTATCTTACATCACTTGTCCATCTCTTGGATCCATCACTGCCAGGCTTTCTCTACTTGCGAAACTGACAAGCACAACTTTCTCTGTAAGAGGGGGCAGGAAGGTGAGGCAGTCTGTGGCTCTCAGGCTACCCTCTACCTCACAATCTTCCAGCCTCAGCTCTGTGATGCTGGGATTACAGGTGTTAATCATCATGCCAACATCAATGCTCTCTCTTTGACTCCTACAGACACTGAGCTGGGTCTGGGGCCAAGGTCAGAATCAAGAAAGATATCCTAGCTTGCTTCCTATTCCCTTGATAACACACTCAACCAAAACGGCTTGGGGAGGAAAGGGTCTATTTGACTTATACTCAGTACACCATCCAGGGAAGCCAGAGCAAGAATACACTACTCTCCGGCTTTCTCACCATGGCTTACTCAGTTTCCTTTCTTCCCAGATGACCCCAGCTTGTGTTCTGGAAGGATCCGTTTTGCCTTATTCAGAGCCTCATCCATTCACTGATTCATTCGTTCATTCATTTACAAATACTTACTGATGAATTTTTTTGTGCCACACTCTGGTGGTGGTCCAGCTATGAACAAGGCAAATATTCCCACCTCCACAGCCAGGTTTCCTTTGAGTACCAGGCCTCCTCCTGTGTATTTACTTCAGCTCACTTTCAAATGTCACCTAATCTCACAATGTCTCTAAGACATTCGGTGTGAGAGTGTATAAGTTTTGTGTTGGTTTCATTATCCTCAACACGAGGATTACAGCATAAAGTTCCAGGGTCAATGTGAACTCAGAACCGAGACATAAAAGGCAATCAGGATGGTAAAAAGTGAGTATCCTGGGTCAAAATAGTATTTTTGCTTTATTTTCTTTGCTTTAGGTCTGTAGCCCAGCCTGGCCTTGAACTTATAGGACTCCTCCTGCCTGGGCTGCCTATCATAATTTTATAAACATTAGTTTATTTTTGTGTGTAGGCAGGGTGTATGTATGGCATGTGTATGAGGTCAGAAGACAATTTGGAGAAGTTGGTTCTCCCCTTCCACCAGGTGGGACCTGGGGCTTACAGTTCAGGTCAGCAGGTTTGATGGCAAGTGCCTTCATTTGTTAATCCATCTTGCTGGCCCAGATCTCATGATATGAGCACTGACTCTACCTTCTGTTAACTGGGCAAAAATTTTAAAGATTTTTGTGTCTTTTTTATTTTTCGTGCATATTAGTGTTTTGCCTGCATGTATGTCTGCGAACCATGTATATGCAGTGCCTAAAGAGGTCAGAAGAGGGCATCGGATCCTCTGGAACAGGAATTACAGATGGCTGTGAGCCATCATGTGGGTGCTGGGAGCCAAACCCACAGGTCCCCAGCAGGAACAAGCAGTGCCCTTAACCACTGAGCCATCTCCAGCCCACACTGGGTGATCTTGAAGGCATGTGTTGAAGTGTTAATGTCTCAGGGAGTCCTTTCCTGCCTTTCCTACCTCACCGATGGTGTTACCTTAAAGAATTGTGAGAAAGTTGAAATATGTGACTATCAGTGTATGCCCAGTAAACAGTGGGACAGCTCTGAGGTCACTGGGAGAAGGAGACATAGAAAGGACCCATCATGTGACTCACAGAAGCCGGTGTTAATCCTTGATTAATGGATCTTTGGGATGGAAGCTTGTCTAGAAGGCAGCCATACGTGGCTGCTAGTGGGGGAAAAACTCATAAATCTCAGGAAGAAATTCTGGCACATCGTAGCGGGCTCAGTAGCAGCCCTCAGCCTGGACCCACACCCACCCCAGCTCCAGAGGGATCCATCACTGTCTAAACCTTGTGGCAGGCACCCTACTTAGCATGTGTGAGGCCCCAGCATACAGCTTGGCTTTAGGATGGCTTGAGGGGCTTGGAGAGACCCAGAGAGCCAGGAGAAAACAAATGTTTCTTGGGTTTCTGGATTACTCACCTCCAATCTCTCCACCCAGAGCCACAGAGTCTCCCAGGCCTCTTTAAAGGAAAAGAGTAAAACAAAACAAAACAAACAAAAATCCAGCCCTGGAGAAATAATCACTAGTTCAGGTCTGGCCTCTGCAGCTTTCTTTGAGATCCTTCTGTGGGAATGGATTGGTCTGAGTCACCACTATGCTGTGTACAAGCAGAAGATGCCCAGGTTGCCGGGCAGTGGTGGTGCATGCCTTTAGTCCCTCGGGAGGCAGAGGCAGGAGGATCTCTGTGAGTTCGAGACCACCCTGATCTACAAGAGCTAGTTCCAGGACAGCCTCCAAAGCCACAGAGAAACCCTGTCTCGAAAAACCAAAGATAAATAAATAAATAAATAAATAAATAAATAAATAAATAAATAAATATGCTCAGGTCACCCAGCCTGGCTTCCCCTAGACCTACCCAGCACAAGGCAGTTGTCATCCAGGATGGAACCTGAACCTGTCAGGAAACATCATTTTCAGAAGGGTAGAGTGTCTCATTGACTCACACCTGTTCAGCTGGAACCTCCAGCTCACCCTGAATGACCCAGAAAGCCCCATTCCTGTCTTACTCTGCAAATCCCACCCACTCCATCTCCAAACAAAGGAAAGGTGCCAAAAAAAACTCAGTTCCATATTCTTAACAGCTACTGCAGTTGCTAGCCGCCCAAGTCCTCACCTAAAGTGGTCAGCTTTTGACCATATTTGAACACAAACCCAGCTTGTGTAGGACACATCATCACCCCCTTGCCTACAACCTATAAAGTCTCCCTGCTTTTGTTTGAGGGCACAGCTTCTCCAGACTTGGTCTATGGGACTGGAGAACCTAGTTGCCTGGGAGTTGCTTTGCTCAAATAAACCTGTTACTGTGTTAGTGTAGAAACCTATTATTGGTGGGGGGCAGAAAACCTATTAATACCACCTTACCAAAAGGGCCTGGTATAGAGCAGGTAGTATGTGTGTGTGTATGCACATTTTTCTCTTTACTGGCTACTTACCAGCAGCTGCTGGCCAAGAGAACACAGCCCCTCCGCTACTCCATGACCAGGTCTTTACTGAGCCCCTGGAAGGGAGCTCCTCTTACCATGAGAGAAGCTGCTTGGGCCCCCTCCCTTCTGGAAGAGTGGTGACTCAGACCAGCATAGGAGACACACAAAAAATACCAGACAACAGTTGGGTGGGGCTTCTCTATCTGTCTGTGTGTGTGTGTGTGTGTATGTATGTATGTATGTATGTATGTATGTAGAGCATAGCCCCGCCCCTGCTCCATAGCCAGGTCTTAGCTCCAGACAGGGAGGTCCTCCTACCAGTAAAGAAGCTGCCTGAGTTCCCTCCCTTCTGGAAGAGCTGTGACTCAGACACCAATGTGACTCACACATAGGGGACAAACACCAGACAACAGTTGAGTGTGGTCATGGGGACATAGTGAACTCTGGCCTTTCCAGGTTTCTTTTCCTGGTCCCTGGTGGAGAGGACCACACCCCAGCCAGGGCCGTGGAAGAGTCCTGAGGCCTCCTGACGGGTAGTGGAGCAGTCACAGGTATAAATGGGTAACAAATGGAAGAGCCTTATTGAGGATCAAAGGCAAGTGACTAGGAACACCGGTGGGCAGGGAGCACTTGAGTTCTGTGCTCTGCACCTCAGCAACCAGTCAACCAGCCAGCCTGTGAACCAGACAGGTAAAATACAAAGAACTGAATCCAAATCCCAGGACCTAGGAACTGCTTTCTGTTGGACAAGCAGGAGGCTGACCCTAGCACGGACATTGCTCCTATATCCCCAGTCCTTGACAGTCCTGCAGGCTGATTACTAGCCAGTAGTTAGCTGGGTGTGGTGGTCTGAATGAAAATGGCCCCCATAGACTCATAAGGAGGGGTATGATTGGAGGTGTGGCCTTGTTGGAGGATGTATGTCACTAGGGGTGGGCTTTCAGGTTTCAGAAGCCCATGCCAGGCCTAGTGGCTCATGGTCTCTTCCTGCTACCTGCAAATCTAGATGTAGAACCCTCAGCTATTTCTCCAGCACCACGTCTGCCTGCAGGCCGCCATGCTCCCTGCCATGATGATAATGGACTAAATCTCTGAACTTTAAGCCAGCCCCAAACCCAAAGAAATGTTTTTCTTTCTAAGAGTTGCCATGGTCACGGTGTCTCTTCACAGCAATAAAACCCTACCTAAGACACTGGGCTAACTAGTTGATGGTAGTAAGCTAGGCTCCCAGAGGGAATGAAAGACAAAGAGAAGACTGTGGCCAAGAGCTTCTGCAAGGACCACAGACTGTAGACAACTTGAGTGCTCTGCAGCCAGTCAGATATTTGTTCTAGACCCTTTAGGCCCAGGAATCATTTTGAAGAATCCCAGGCTAGCTGCCCTGAGGTGTGTGTGTGTGTGTGTGTGTGTGTGTGTGTGTGTGTGTGTGTGTGTGTGTGTGTGTGTGTGTGTGCATGTGTGGTGGCAGAGGGGGTTGTTAGCAACACTCTGGTCTGTCTACTGCAATTTGTTTGTTTATTTGGGTTATTTTGGGATGTGGGGGGGGGGTGAGACAGGGTTTCTGTGTGTAACAGCCTTGGCTGTCCTGGAACTTGCTTTGCACACCAGGCTGGCCTCCAACTAACAGAGGTCCACCTGCCTCTCCCTCCGGAGTGCTGGGAATTTCCACTGTAGTTTGTACGCACACCAAGTCAGTACTTATTTTTATATGGATAGGCTTAACTTCTGATCACAGAAATGGTGGGGTTTGTCTATTGGTTTCCATGGAAACTGTTAGGTAGAGCATCAAGCAAGTCAAGGGCGGTGGGACTCTTACAGAATGACACTGCTGTTTTTACTCAGGAAGACCGCCATGTCTGAATGCTTTCCTGTGTACAGAGCAGGGGAAAGGCAGGTCTGAGAAACTAGATGGCTCCCAGGCAAGAAGAGAGAATTGCTGAAAGGCAAGCATGGTGGGATGGCCATATCTATTCCGAGAAGCTGTTGGATTACTATCTCTAAGCAGCCAACAGGGCCTTTGTGATGAAGCAAGGAACTTGGGCTCAGCCTGACATTTGCTTCCTGGGTCCCAGCCTGCCCTAGCAGCAAAGCCACCTATTGGCTCCCCTCAGAACAGCTGTCCCCAGATACGGGAGAGGGTTCACCTTGAGCATATTCAGTTTAATTCACTTTTATAGGATAGGGATCTGATTCCCCTCTGGCAGTGGAAACTAGTTGAATGCTTGCAAAGTCAGAAGTCAAGGCACCGGCGCATGTGGACATGTAAGAAGTGGTTTATTCCAGGTGTGTTTCATAAAGACAGCGTCCCCCAGGACAGCTTAGTGGCACATGCTTTGGTCAAGAAGAAAAGCAAAAACAGAGTTGGATTGAGTCCCCACAACGGAGAGCTGACAAGTGCAGAGCCTGGTCTGACCACAGGAAATGGGGAGAGGTCTTCTCAAGGCTGAGCAGCAGTCTGTACATTCCAGAGAGAGGCCCAAGTTCCCAGCCCCAAGGGCCACGCTGGAGCACAGCCCAAGTCTCTAGGGAAAAGCCTCTACCCTGACCCCAGTTCTGTCCCGAACTGCAGCAGGAGGATTCCCAGATGGACATGGGACCAAGGCCAGTTCTGCAGAAAGCAGTGTATGAGACATCGTAATGGGATTGGCGAAGCTTGGTCACCACGTTGAGAGGCCCCTATGCTGAGCCCAGGGGTGTGTATGTGTTTGGCACAGAACTGCTGAGAGGATGCTAGTGAGAGCCAGAGGTGCAAGGAAACTGCTGGAGAACCTTTCAGAGTGGGTACCACAAACCAGGTACTTGGCTCCTCACACCTGGCGATGGACAGGACAGGCCCAGCAGGAAGGGTGATGGGGCAGCAATGCAGATTGGTGGTAGAGCTAGCTCATTCTGAGCAGAGAGGATCAGATCTCTTAGAAACCAGGAAGCAGGGAAGATCCAGGCTCCACCCCCACCTAGGAAATTGCATCTGTATATACACATGCAATATTCTGGGGATTTGTAGACTTTCTGGAGTCTGTAGGATTCCCCATGAATGTGTGGCTGTCTGGTCTATGAAAGAAAGACTGGGTGCCTCTGGGGTAAGAGTGACCTCCTTAGGCTGTCTTGCTTTGGGAGGAAGACCCCAAGAGTTCTGGCTACCAACAGTCTTTGACCCAAGATTATACTGTGGAAGCCAGTGGCGGGAAGAGGCCGGCGATTCCAGGATGATATTGATGTGTGGTCTCTGTGTTCTCAGTAACAAGAGAGGAGAGAGCAGGGAAGTCTTCACACAGATAAAGCCACTAGCCAGCTTCACAGCTCACTGTGACAGGTGGCCTTTGGAAAAGGGTCTGGGCATGAGGTTCAGCTTGGGTGACCTGGTTCTTACTGATTGGGAAATGGTTATACTCCAGAAAGGGGGTCCCATTTGGACCAGCCACTGTGCCCCGTGACACTGTGTTTACAGAGGCAAATACCTTAGAAAAGGTGTGTGTGTGGGGAGTCTAAAACAGTGAGAGGAGGTGAAGGTAATCCAGGGTGTATGACCAGGAGCCCATTAGTGTGGACAGGGTACCAACTGGTCATAAAGGCCCAAGAGTGAGGTCTTGGCCTGACATATGGCTAAGCAGAGGTAGAGTCTGCTTAATAAATTATGCCCCAGACCCCTCTGCAGCCTCTTGCTAAGAATGTGGCCACCTAGAGGGGCAGGCATATGCTGGGCTTGGGGCCCGGGGCTAGCAAAGCATGGACAGGTGATATCCTGGAAAGAGACCTCACTGTATTTCTGTTCCTTCAAGCTGTTTCTCCATCTCTGTTCTTCCTTGGATCCCCCATCCTCTTCTCCCAGGATGCATCCCTCCCTCATCCACCCACTGGACTGAGCCCCTCAACCCTTCCTGTTCGTGAGCTGCCCCTGCCTTCAGCCTCTTCACACGTGCTGTCTTCTTATGTTGAGCTCAGGCTAGCCCTGAGACCCAATTTGGCCCCTTTGTAGGCATTCTGTCCTTATCCCTGCAAGGCAACAGGGGGAAGGTCCACAAACCACTGTCTGGGGCCCTCAAAAGAGCCAAGGGAGAAAACAAAGGGCCAGGAACAGCTGCCAAGTCTCTGCCCAGGACAGCTGCACACTAACCATCTCCTCTCCCAGGGCAAGACTGGGGTGGCACAGAGGACATGGAACATGCCCCCACACCCTCCCTGAACTAGCTGTGGAGAAACGTGTGGTAGGGGTGTGTACTGATGATCCAGTAGAAATGTGAGGTGATGGGAAACAGTCCGCTTGACACTCCCCCACCCTAACCCCTTCTGGTCCCCGAGTCCCATGCAGAAGGTACAGGAGGCTGGGGGCTACCATCATGTGTGTGGCAGCAGTTGCCATTGCTGGGCCTGGGCATCTGCCTGACACTTGTTGGTCACCAGCTGGGCAGGCTTTGTCTCCAGGCAGAGGCCGCTGACTGAATGCTGGATGAAAGATCCTTTCCTTCTCCATTTCTGGGTAGAAGAAGGGAGAAGAGAAAGAAAGAAGAAAACGATTAAAAATAATACTATGTGAGCTGGGGGTGGGGCTCACTGGAACAGTGCTTACCCAAGATACACAAGGCTGCGAGCCCCATTCCCGGCACAGGACCAAAAAAGGAGTTTGTATCTTCATTTCATGTGCTCATACATGATACTGCACATGCCTAGGACACACCACACTCATTTGTTTATGTGTGTTTGTGTGTATGTATAAAACTGTATGCATATGTATTTCCCTGCACAGGTATGTGAGTGTGTGTGTTCATAGAGGCCAGAGGTTGATGGCAGTTGTCTTCCTGTATCACGTTACTTTATTTTTTGATACAGGGTCTCTCACTGAACATGGAGCTCCTCAACTGAGCTAGGTTGGCTGGTCAGTAAGCCCCAGGGATCTCCCTGGGTCCTCCTCCCCAGTGCTGAGATTACAGGCTGAACCTGGCTTTCCATTTGGGGGCTGGGGTTCTCCTGATTGCACAGCAAGCAATCAGGAGAAGAGTTAGCCACTGTGCTGTCATCTCCCCAGCCCTTATTCCCCCCCCCCTCATCTAAAACAGACAGCGTCCCTCTCTGAAGTGCTCACTTCTGTAGTATGGCACAGAGTTACTGTATAGGTCAAAGGAAGCAACCCCTCCCATGGGCTGTGTCCAACCCAGAGGGGTGCTTTATTTGACTTGCATGGTGTTATTTAAAACCCAGCTTAGCTATCACATGAAAATCTACATTTCCAGTTTCTCTTTGGAGATGAGAGGCCCAGTTTCTATCAGTTGGCTGGGCTGGGGCTCTCCCTGCTCTCTACTTTAGGCATGGCTCTCTTTCCAGCTCTCCCGAGTCCCAACCTGGTCATGACTTTTCTTCCCTGGCAGCTTCCTCACCAGTTTCCCTGCAGGCACCTAGTTAGTGAGCCCTGGTTGAGGTGAATCTCTTCTTTATGGGAAAAACGGCTTTCGTCTTCCTGCAACCTTACATGCCTAGCCTGGCCTATAATCCTGAGTCCTAGTACTTAAACACTCAAGTGGAAAGTGGCCATCACCTTTGCAGTCATGGCTCATGCGGTGTGGTGAGGCCGGGAGACTTGAGTTCCCAGGAGGAGGGAAGGGACCTCCCCTGGCCCTTGCGGCTCAGGCTTAGTGCCGCCTTGGCACCTAACTCTCAATAATGTGGTGACTACTCCTTTCACCTCTTTTACCAGGTTTCAGAACCAAACCATGCTCTTCCTTCTTCCCTTCTTGAACATGAGCTGTACGTCCCTTGGCCCGGGGAAGTGATGAGAAAATGAATAACCCACTGGCAGAATTCTTCCTGCACATGGAGAACTACTAGGCAGCCTTCCTCACCGATTCTCCCAGCCACTTCATCTGGGGCCTGTGCAGACACAGCACAGGTTCAGGCACCCACCCTCCTGCCCCTATTTGCAGATTCCTCTGGCAGTGCAGCAAGCCCATTATTGCAACCTGGGGGATGGCTGAACTGGAACCTGCTGACTCCACTGTGCCTCGTCTAAAAGCTCAGGAGCCTCAAGGACGTGTGAAGCCAGCCCAACTGGCCTTGGTTGGAATCAAGGCCAATTTGGGCCCTGGAAGGAAAGCCCAGAATCCAGAATGTGCTGACAGTGGGAGAGCTGTTCATTTGTCCTCCGTGGCGGTAAGAGGCAAGACACCCAGAGCGCTGGAGGGGTGGTGGTGGTGGTGGTGGTGGTGGTGGTGGTGGTGGTGGTGAGGGGGTGGCTAGCAAAGCTTGTAGGAACACAATGAATGTAGCTTGTGGACATACAGGTCCTGAGGATCAAACACAGGCTGTCGGGATTGGCAGCAAGCACCTCTACAACCCACAAAGAGCTTTCATAGAGAAGTTTTTGAGTGGGGGCTACCAGGGCAGGCACCAAGAAACTCTGACCTTAATATAGAGAAGGCGTTCATGGGTTCAGGGTGGGGTGGAGGCTCCAGCTGAAGGGCAGACTACACCAGCCCCACGGCAGGAGAGGGCAGAGCTTGAGCTGCATCTTGTAGGCTGAAAGCCAGCTGAAGAGGCCAGACAGTCCAGGAAGCAGGCTATAGCGTCGTGCTTCCCTGCCTCTCCCACCCTACCTCTCATACACACAAAGGCTGGAACCTGGACTGCTTTTTCAGAGCAGAATAGCAAACTTCCACTCATCCCTAAAGAGAGAATTGACCCAGGCATACAGAAGAGGCGTGGGAGGAGAGCCTGAAGGCTCGGTCTGAGAGCCAGCCCCCCACTCCCACCCCAGTGCCCCACCTTTGTACAACCTTCAGCAAGCTGTGTTACCTGCAGGGTGGACAAGGGAAGGGCTGTAGTGGCCCGGGTCTTTGAGCCCATGCTTTAGGGAGCAGGGAGCCCTTTTAACCTGGAAGATTGCAGCAGCGAAGGGAGGGACTGACTCGAGAAATTTAGTGTTTAGTGCTCTGTCACTAGCTGCTATTTGCCTCAGGCAAGTGACAACATTTTTCTGAGCATCACTTTTTGCTTCCACAAGTAAGCCTGAGCTGCTTTCCTAGGACACACCTGAGGCTACTTACGTGAGCTTGCAATCTGGATCTCAGATGCCCGATGAGGCAGCAGTCAAGAAATTCTTACTAATTTCTGGCTTACATCTGTGATCTTAGGAGTCACACTGACCTGGGTTTAAATCCTAGCTAGTTGCACGCTTTCCCAGGGTTGGGAACTGATGGCCTGTGTCTAGGGAGCTTTGGCTCACTCACTGTACAACACAGTTAGTGGAGAGTTATCAGGCGGCTAGAGGAGGGTATGCAATGACTGTCAATGTGAAACACCCAGCACAGTCTGGGAGTCAGAGCGAGCTTATTTGAGCTTTGGAGTTGTTGTCAAAGGCTGGGCAAGCAGCATTAACAAGACAAACTGCTCCTGCCCTCAGACTGGCAGGACTAATGTTAAACACTTAGCTTCAGTGTCCGCTCATGAGTGAAATGATATGCTGGACCTAGATGATGCCAGAGGCTCCTGGGACCCTCATTCTAGAGGGCTTATTTGAGAGTACATGCCTCAAGTTGGGACTCCTCAGCCAGTGCCTGCCATCCCCACTCGGTGTCCCATAGGGCAGTTGGCCATCTGTGCCTAGCGGTGGTGACTTACCTGCTTGCCTTCTTTAGGGTTGCAAACTTGCAGTATTACTGGGGACCCAGGGGAGGACATTAAGGTGGAGGTGGCAGCCAGGCATTTCCCTTGCTGCTGGATGAGGTGGTCACTGAACAGCCATGCCTACAAGACAGGAAAAGGATAGCTCTGAATGGACAGATTTAGGTAGACAAGTGATTAGGCAAAGAAACTGGGGACTTTTTCAGACTTATAATGAATAGCTGTAAAAGCTAAAGGAGAGTATTCATCTTACAGTTTCAATTTTTTTTTTTTTGCTTCATGTTTGAAAATGTTCATAATGAAATAAGATGAGGAACCTCAGCTGGAACCAGACAGAGTGCAGTCAAAGAGGCTCTAAGGGATGCTGGAGAGAAGAAAGAATGTAAGGACATAGGACCTGGCTAGGTCCATGATGGGGTCCCCACAACCTGATGGGGACCCTCAAGCATTCGCTACATGCACAGCATCCTGGAGACCCACAGCCCATCACACACATCCAGGCTGCTGTACTCCAGCATAGAACTGGGAAGCATTTCTTCCTTTAGAAGAAGAAGTGAGGGGCCCAGGGCTGGAAAGGGATGGGCATGCACCAGAGCAAAGTGTGAGGAGCCCTGGGAAGGAGGAGGTTTATGGAGGTCACACACAGAATAACAACGAACAGAGAGAAGTCCTAACCCCAGTCCTGCCAATGTTCTTGGCTCCTGTCCTGTTCTTACCTGGGCTGGGGGAGGGCTCTTAGCAGACCCCCGGCAGATCCCCATTCCCAGAAGGAGGTCACCAGCTGTGTTCTGGCCCTGGGATTCTAAGCAGTTGACTCCTTGCTTAATGACACCAGGGAGCACTTCCTTCGCTGGGACACTGAGGAGAAAGGCAGTGTCAGGCTGCTTCTCTGCCCACGCTAGCTTAGCCACCCCTTCCTCCAGAAGGCAGCACACAGTCACTGAGGTCTCTGTGACTAGCAGGCCTGGCTGCAGGGGAAGGGGTGGGTGTCAGAGGGATGAGGGATGGGAAGTTTGAAGGGGGTTGGGAGGGGGGAAATAGGATTGTAAGAAGGAGGAGGAACAGCCTTGACTCTAGTAGGTTCTTATGGGAATGCCAGGGACTCCCTTAGAGGCCAGGCCTGAGACACAGGGGACCCTGAGAGAACACTCAGGCCTGACTCACAGGACTCCTCAGCCCAGAAGCTGATACCTGGGAATCTAAAGGTGACAACAACACCCAATCCCAAAATAACAGGGAAAGAATGATTTTGGAGTGGCTAACTGAAAATGTCCAAACATGCAAATGTGTTCAGTCTCAGTATAACTAAAGAATGCGTGTTAGAGAGCAATCACTATGTGTTCCTCATATATTTGTGTGTGAGTATGTGTATGTATGTTTTAAACAATGCCCAGTGTTGTTGTCACCCATGAGGCTGGATCTTGTCCTACTCTTATATTGAGAGTATAAATTAGCTAAAACCTTGAGAGAGCAGTGTGGGATTAAGCGTCAAAATCCTTAAAATGTGCATGTCTTTGACCTAAGTTTAAGAAATTTATCCTGGTGGTGGGGGCTGGAGAGATGGCTCAGTGGTTAAGAGCACTGGCTACTCTTTCAAAGGACATGGGTTCAATTCCCAGCACCTACATGGAAGCTCACAACGGTCTGTAACTCCAGTTCCATGGGATCTGGCATCCTTACATAGACATACATTCAGGCAAACCACCAATGCACATAAAATAAAAATAAATTATTAAAAATAAGAACCTCTTCTTAAAAACAGAAAGAAAGAAAGGAAGGAAGAAAGAAAGGAAGAAAGAAAAGAAATTTATCTCATGGAAATAAACTTGGTGTGTTCAAAGATCTTCGTATGAGAATGACCGATAGTGAAATCATCGGATGTTCTGGTTATCCAACAGCTGGGATGGGCTAGAAACATCCATAGGATAGAAACTCTGCACCATTACAAATGACTGTGGAAAAACCTGGAAATGCTCACCCTGCTGCTGAGGCAGGCTTCAAGCTATCACATTGAGATATATATGCATTGGTGTGAAGGTGTCAGATCCCCTGGAACTGGAGTTACAGACAGTTGTGAGCTGCCATGTGGTTGATTCAAATTGAACCCAGGTCCTCTGGAAGAGCAGACAGTGCTCTTAACCACTGAGTCATCTCTCCAGCCCCAAGCTACCCCATTAGTAAAACATCTCATTGCCAGGAGAATGCTTAAATACATGTACACATGTGGACACACACTGATAACCCCTGGGTATCAAACCTAGGGAGGCTGCCATCTCCAGCTGGCATCCATCACAAAGCATCAGGAAAGCAGGAGGGCTCAGAAACTGACCCCAGGACTCATGCTCCCTGCTCCCTACTACCTCTGTCCAGAGAGAGCCTGGACCCTGGGAGGGGACATATCTGCCACTCCTTGATATGGAAACCCTTGAAGGATCTCAGCCAAAGCAGGTCTTCCCCAGGCTGTTCAAGAACCCATGGGACCCCAGAACTTATTGTTCTCAGGGAGCCTTGGAAAGCTCCCTTCGCTCCGCCTTACACCCTGGACTCCCCCTCAGAACCAGAGTTTCTGTACAGGTCCAGAGCAGAGGTTGCAACTGCAGGTCCTGGGCTGAATGTGACCATCAGACACATTTCATCTGATCCACACAGAGGGGTTACTGCTGCTTTTAATCAGGCAGCAATTAAAAAAATCAGGGGACTGGCAGGATTGCTCAGTAGGTAAAGGCACTTGCTGCTAAGCCTGACTACCTGAGTTCAGTCCTAGGGACCTGCATGGTAGAAGGAAAGAACTGACTCCTGCAACTTGTCCATATGCGCATCCAAGTCCCCACCCAAATTAATTAAAATATTTTTAAAGGCTTAAGGTGGCTCTAGTGCAGGGAGTGGGCAGAGACAGGCAGTTCTCAGGATGCCAGCCAGCCAGTCTAGTCAACTGGTGAACCCCAAGGTCAGTGAGAGAGCCTGTCTCAAAAGATAAGGTGGAGCACAACAGTGGAAGACATCCAGCTGTGGCATGTCACTCCCACCCATGTCTGCATGCACTTCTGCAAACACACACACACACACACAAACATGCGTGTGTGCGTGCGCACAGAGAGTCAGAGAGAGAATTAAATTAAAACCTTCAGGGTCATAGAGCAAAAACTGAATCCAGAATCTCTTGAAACAAATGGGAAGACCAGGCCCCCTGTGCTGGCACACCCCAGCAACACTCATCCCGTCTGGAGGGGCAACCTCACTCCCTGCTGTTCACCCCATCGTTTGACTTGCTTTCGCTGCCTATCTGATTGCTGGAAGGAGCCAAGCTTGCAACTCCTACCAGGAAAAGTTTCACCCTTCCTGCAGAGTTTCCCTCTCTGCACAGACACAAGCGGCCTTCCACGGCCTTTGAAGATTGAGAGTTGTGCTCCAGGGGAATGCATCAAGGGGTGCAGGGTTGTCCTGATCCCCTGTGCTCTTCTGCCCACTCCCCATTGCTTAGGGACATGTGCCAGCTGACCAGCTGTCAGAAGTGGCAGGCACTGGCCCTGTGAGGCTGCCCAGTGAAGCTTGGGCAGGAAGTTGTGTTGGGCAGCAGTGTCAAGAGCAGACGCAGTTCCTGATGTACACCGGCGGTTCTAGTTGGCCAAGATGGCAGTCGTCCTCATCTTCCTCAGCTGCCCGGCATAGCAAGCCAACCTGTCCTATCTACAGGTGGTCTCCTGTGCCTCCCTCAGTGACGCGCCTCTAAGCAGGGCTGCCATTAGATCTTACAATGCCTTCTTAGAAATAGCAGTAGCAGCCACTGCTCAAACTGCCTTACTCCGCCTCCTAGGAAGTTGTTACAGCATACTATTTTGGTTGGAATGCTTCCTGCCATCTGCTTGAAGTTATTGTAATGAGTCTACCGTGGCCACTATGTGACTAGCACCCGTATAAAGGTGTGATTCAGTCTGTACTGCTGTTTGGGACAGTTCTAATAAAGGTGGTGAATTAGCAGCTACCGAGGCCAGCTGAAGCTAGGCCTGAACACAGAGCAGAGCTGTGGCAGGATTGCAGGCAGGCCTGGCAAAGGATCTAAGGATCCTTGGTGTGGAGGGACAATGACATCAATCTGACCCACCCCTGGCCCCTCAACCTTAGACCTGGAGCTGAGCCAGCTAGATAGGAAGGAACCATGGAATCAATGGGGGGAGGCGTATTTTGTCCTGATTTAACATTACACACTATTTTAATACCCTGCCCTGCCTTGGGATAGACCCAGGTTTGGGGTTGAGAACTTCTTCCTCTGGGGTGGAGGGCTGAGGTGTGGAGAGGAAGGACCGATTTCCATCTCCCCAGTGTCCCTCCCCACAGGCTCCCTCCCCTCATGCTGACCTAGTGTCCAAAATGCCATCCAAACGTAGGAACTTGACAGTGTGTAAAACACTGCTGCTTGCTTCCTCTGTGTCTCAGAAGGGCCACATGGATAAGCACGTGCTCCTCATTCTCAGGATGTTCACTTGCACTCTTGGGAATCAATGTTCCACACTCCTCAGCTAGGGGCCAGAGGGCTGGCTGCTTGCTGACTTGCTTCCAAAGATATATAGCTGGTATAGCTTGGACTGTTGTTCAAAATTTCTTAGAAATTTCCAAGAGTCAGCCTGGGCTTACTGGGCAGGCTGTATTTGGAATGTTGAGTTGTACTATCTGGGTTCAGGATCTAGCTATTTTCCAGGACTTGGCTGTGACCTAACACTGGGAACTTTCCAGGCAGTAGACATGCCCTCGGAGAACAGAGGTCCCCCTCTTTGTAGAACTTGTAGGCAGGGAGGGGTGGAGTGTCCCAGGGAGCCATGACAATATCATGAGAGAAAGAAGCAACAGGGGAATGAACAGGCTCCCCAGGAGACTGTTCTAGAGGAAGGGGCCAACTCCAGACACTCCCAAGTATTGCTCACTAGAATTTATTCTCTCAAAAATGTTTCTTTTAAAAGACGTTTACCCAGTGTCTATTTTGTGATAGACACTATTCTAGGGGCTGGAGGAGAGCTACAGACAAACCAGTGATGGCTTCTGCCTTGGGCAGCTTCTAGGCAAGTGCAGGAGGTGACATCAAATTAACGAGCTAGGGGTGTATGGGAGATGCTGATATAGGCCCCAGAGGAATGCCAGAGAAGGGTGCTGCTATCAGTTTAGTGTTCAGACAAAGTGTCCCCAAGGAGGGGACAAACAGTCAAAGTCTGAAGAGGGCAAGGAAATGAACTGTGTAACCAAGACGCCAAAAAGGATTTAGAATCGGGAAGAAGGCCCACCTTGTCACAGTCATGGCCCTTTCCTACCTCAGCTCCCTTCAGAGCACACACAGCCACAAGCCCATTTGCATTTCACTCCCTCTTTGCTAGAGCAAACATTTCCCTGTGCTTGTCTCTGTGATTATATACTAATGGATGCATAATATTTGTTTAAATGGCTGTATCAGTGAGCCAGTGAGCCAGCCTAAGAGTTAGCTGCATCTCATTTTCCCCCAGCAGACTGGCTGGCAGGGTCTGCGGTCAACAGCTCTGTGCCCTGATGACTTTATCTCCTTGGGATGAGCTTCCAGCAGAGGGAGAACAGGGTCAGAGGTGAGGAAAGCTGGAGGCCTCAGCTGCATAATGCAGTGTTGTTCTCCTAGGGAGACAGCATCCATTTCTAGTCCGGGAGCCGGTCTGGTAAAAATGCAGCCCTCCCACGCCTGACTGATAACTCATGGTAAAGCCTCCTCTGTTCCCTCAGAGCCTTTGAGGGAAGACGGATGCTTGGCAGCTGAAGGATGCAGCCTCAGGGCATCACAGGTCACTGGTCCCCAGCCCTGGAAAGGGGCCTGAAACTCACGTGAGCTCGGGGTAGACATTCTCCAGGTACCAGCGGAAGGACTTGCAGTCCATCTTCTTCCTCTGCTCGATCCGTGTTGCCACACTGAAGGGAGAGACAAAGCCGGGAGAGGGCTGAGATGTGGGGAGGAAGGCCTGAGGGAACACAGAGAGACTAGCCCCTATTTCTCACATATCTCAGGGAGTTAACACTAACATCTGACATGAACACTCAGTTCCCCTGTCTCCCCCTCCCCTGCTACCCTGTGTCCTCTTTTTAATCCCTGTCTGGATTGCAGGAGCCATACTTTGCCCTCAGCCTCTGGCTCCTATGGACTCCTGTTAGCATGTACAAACTGTACTCTATTTATTTATTTATTTATTTATTTATTTATTTATTTATTTATTTATTTTGTAGAGGGCAGAGGATTTCACCAACTTCTGCTTTAGGATACAGGGTCTAATGTGAACATCTTTCAGGATTTGGCAAGTCACAACTTTCTGAGGTGCAGCTGGGACAGGCTCTTCAATTTCCTCACCTTCCTCAGCTACACCAACCACAAAGGCCACCGAGGACCCAGGCAGCCATCTCTCCAAGTAACTAGGACTCCACTGAGTGGAGGGAGGCAATGGGGGATTTGGAAGAACCCACCTGCCAAAGGCCTTCCCGATGGCAGAGGGCCGGGCCTCATAGTAGTATTGCTTGTATTCATCCATCCATACCTCTGCAGTACGCTTTGTATTCCTAAAAGCAGGGAAAGCAAAACCAAGTTAGCAGAGAGGGGAAGAGCGGAGGTAAGTTCTTACAGCTTCTAAATGTGGCGGCGGGGGGGAGGGGGGGCTGAATCCATGATGTCCGCTAGGCAGGCACTCCACCCCTGCTGTAACCGCAGCCTCTTTTACTTTTATGGAGATATGGTTGCAGTTAGCTACCTGGGCTGGTCTTGAACTCAATCTGTACCCCTTGCAGGCTTTGAAGCAGCTGGGATTACAGACCTGACTATTCATCGATTAACAACATACACTTAAAAAGGAGATGAGCTCCATGCAGCAGAGAGCAACAAGAATCCTGGCAGTACAGGAAAAACAACAGTGGCTTGGGTGAAATGAATCACTACAGTCTTTCTGGAGGGTGATCTGTCAGGACCCATGACAGGCTCTCCACTCAAAGGGATCTGTCCTATTGAAAGACCTGTCATGTGAGCCAAGGGGACACACACAAGAATAGCTGCTTAACAAAAACATTGGCAGCAAAATAAATGCCCTTCAGTGGGAAAATATTTATATATAATGGAGGGTGAGGCAGCCTTGAAAACAATGCCATGGCTAGTGATGCTGAGGAAGAAGGATGGCTGTGGTACTGTGCCAGAGAGTCGGGCTGCTAGAGGAGTGCATGGCAGCAACCTACTAACACAACCTATGGAGGGTGGGGGGTCTCTACATACAAGCTACATAAAGATCTGACATGATCAAGCAGGTAGTTCTATTTAGAGGCTTTCATGCTAGGTATACCAGCAGCTGCTTTTGAAAAGATGAATGGGCAAATAGAGAGAGAATGAGTGGAGATGACTTTCACTTTCTTCTTCAATACTACAGAGAGTCATTATCACAGACATGATACGTAGATAGCATCTGCATATAGAAGTTGGTGTTGTTCCTGCAGTAAATTTACATGACTTTTGCTATAAAAATGGAATGTAAGGGGGCTAGACAGATGGCTTGTTGCTCTTACAGAGGACTTGGGTTCAGTTCTGAGCACTCACATGGTGGCTCATAACTATCTGTAACACTATTTCCAGGGGATCTGGTACCTTCTGGCCTCCTTAAGCACCAGGAATGAGCATGGTACCCACACATACATTGGGCAAAACACTAATATACAGCTAAAAATAAGTACATAAATATATATCTTTTAAAAAATGGGGTGGGATGCCAAGTGGTGGTGGCACACACCTTTAATTCCAGCACTCAGGAGGCAGAAGCAGGCGGATCTCTGTGAGTTCAAGGCCAGCCTGGTCTACAGAGTGAGTTCCAGGACAGCCTAAGTCTATACAGAGAAACCCTGTCTGAGAAACCAAAACCAAACTAAACAAACAAACAAAAAAAAATGGGGTGGGAGAAGTCAAAGAAAACATTAGATCATTCATTAATCAAAAGTGGAAAGCATTGCTTCAACCCACGCAAACCAGCATGAGGGGAAAACATGTTCTTAGGACCGGATGTGTACTCAGGACAGTCCCTCCCCCCACAAATCCTCCATCGGAACCATGGGTCATGGGATAGTCTTCCAGGACACGGTTCTCTCTCCTGCGAGACCAAGTGTACTCTGTGGCTGGGAACATGGTCAGGTAGCAGGTCAAGTCTATGTGGGAGCATTAGAAACCATGGCCAACAACCATGCTCAGTGAGGACAGCAATATATTGGTCATTTGACCGTTTGTCCAAGACTTGTGGACAAAGGGAATCAAGACAAGACAGACATAAGAGAGAGCAATGCTCCAATTTCATCCTTTACCCTCAGAAACACCCAAAATGTCAGACCTAGGGCAGCAAATGGAGAAACTGAGGCCTGAGATATAGGTTGGCAGTCCAAAGGCACGAAAATGGTGAGTAACTGGCTGGGGTTGTCTAGAGTGAGGGAATCCCATGCTTCCTCCAGGGTGTTTCCCATTGGGACCTACCTGATATAGGTGAGGGCATTGCCCTCAGGGAAGTTGTAGGGGTGCCGCTTCCTGAAGACATGGCCCACCCTGCTGCAGGGTACAATCTCCAAGCTGCCACCGCACATCCATACCCTGAAGGAGAGCTCTGCAGGAGATGACAGTGTCAGAAGAAGGGGAAGGACCCCACAGGTGATGGCGGGAAGGTGGGAAGGGGATGGGCTTCTTTCTCTTTGGTGTCTCCCTGGAGGCGTATGCTGGGATGTGAGCTCTTGTGCAAGATAAAATGGGGTGCTTGCACTCCTTGGACAAGCTCACATCATGCGCGCATACATGCATGTGCATACACATGACACACACACTCTAAATAAAATAAAATAATTTTAAAAAGAGAGAGAAGGTGAAGCCAGGCGTGGTGGTGCACACTTTTAATCCCAGCACTTGGAAGGCAGAGGCAGGCGGATCTCTTTGAGTTCGAGGCCAGCCTGGTCTACAGAGTGAGTTTCAGGACAGACAGGGCTGCACAGAGAAACCCTGTCTGGAAAAAAACCAAAAGAGGATGAAAGCTAAGATCCAGTGTGAAGCTCTACAGCTTCAGAATGGCTGCTCTACCACCACAGAAGTTCACTGAGAGGTACACGAGCTGGGTCTGGCTAATGATGTGTGATGTTTATGTGCAAGTCCTTTACAATAAAGTTTTAATGACGGGTTACCTTGTGGTCCCTGGACTGGCCTGGAGCTCTCACTGGCACAGTAGCTTGGGCCCCTCCCAAGGACTAATATCAGCCATGGTAATGGATTTCCTTAGTTCTTCCCATAAACTGCCAGGCACCCATCCCCTTTCCCAGCCAGAGATCTGCAGCTGGCCTTGGTGGTTGAGGTTTAGAATTGGGGACAGATGGCTAACTTCGTTATGTTAGTGAGGACACCTCATCTCACTCAGCCCATATTGCCCATACTTGCTATAAATTATTATTATTATCTACAATGGCAATGACAGTACCAGTAACCATCATCCATTTACTGAGCACCTACTATATACCATGATGTAAACGTATGATTCTCACAGTAACCCAGAAGTTAGACTATTACCTATCTTTCCTGCATCCTCCCCTTCCTCTCCTTTCTCTCCCTCCCTCCATGCTTCCTTTCTTCCTTTGTTTGTTTGTTTGTTTGTTTTGAGATAAGATCTTGCTGTATATCCTGGACTGATCTGGAACTCTCCATGTAGCCTGTGGTCCAGGCTGGCTTTACACTCTCAGCAATCCTCCTGCTTCAGCACAAATGGTTAGATTACCACATTTTCTTATTTTATTTGAGATGGGGGGGATCTATGTTGCTCAAGCTGATCTTGAACTCCTGAACTCAAGTAGTCCTTCTGCCTCACCCTCACCAGTGCTGAGAGAGAAGTAAACACCATTGATCCCAGCTCTGTTTTTTTGTTTTTTTTTAAACCTCTCCAAGGTCACTAGACTAATAAATGGCAACATTGCAATATAAAGTTCACACTCTGTCAAGCAAGCCACACATTATTTTCGTTCTCTCTCTGACTTTATGTGTGTGTGGCATGCATATGGGCACAGTGGTATAGGTGCCTGTGTGTGTGCATGTGTGTGCACGTGTGCATGGGGGAGGCAGAGGCTGATGTCAGCAATCTTCCTGCATTGCTCTCTAACTTATGCACTGAGGCACGGGTTCTCCCTGATACAGCTACTGGAGGCTAGCCAGCCTGCTCCAGGGATCCCACCTCTATCTCTAACTTATACACTAAGGCAGGGGTTCTCCCTGATACAGCTACTGGGGCTAGCCAGCCTGCTCCAGGGACCCCACCTCTACCTTTCAAGAACTGAAATTACATGTGGGCCACTCCACCCACTTGGCATTTATGTGGGCTTTCGGGATTTGAACTCTGGTCCTCACAGATGCATGGTAAGCACTTTGAGCACTCCCTAGCCCAAGCCACACTCGAGTGAAGTTCTTTAATTCATTTGGCAAATGTTAACTGAAGCATCTTTTATGTGTTGTGCACTATGCTAGATTTTCTTACATGTATGCATGTATACACTCACATGTTTATGTGTGGGGGGGGGCGTGTGTGCGCGACCGCATGTGTATTGGGGGCAAAATTCATGAAAGTGGGAAACAAAAACTACAAGTAAACAAGAACATATGGTGAACATGTAGCATATGGGAGTGTGATAAGTGCAAGGGAGAAAACTGCAGCCAGGTCAGGGGACAGCGGGGTGGGGGTGGACACACTACACTTTTAATTAGGGTTACTCAAGAATTTCCCTTTTCTTATTTTATTTTGTATGTGTGTGGGTGTTGTGTTGGCATGAATGTCTGTGTACCAGATGCATGCCTGATGCTTGAAGGGGCCCAAAGATAGCGTTAGAACCCCTGGGACTGGAGTTACAGACAGGTGTGAGCTGCCATGTGGGGGCTGGGAATTGAACCTGGGTCCTCTGAAAGAATGATCAATGCTCTTTTGTTTTGTTTTCTTTTTTGTTTTTTGTGTGGCTTTGGAGCCTGTCCTGGAACTCACTCTAAGACCATACTGGCCTCCAACTCACAGAGATCCACCTGCCTCTGCCTCCCAAGGGCTGGGATTAAAGGTGTGTCTCCCGCCCCTCTCCCAGCAATAGTCATTGTTCTTTTTAATTTTTTACATTCCAATCCCAGTTGCCCCTCCCTCCTCTCCTCCCACTCCCGCCCGCCCCCCGTTCCTCTCCCCACCCCACCTCCCATCCACTCCTCAGAGAGGATAAGGCCTCCCCTAGGAAGTCCACTAAGTCTGTCCCATCATTTCATTGAGGCAGGACCAAGGCAGCTCTCCACTCCCACACCCCTGTGTCTAGGCTGGGCAAGGTATCTCTCCATATAGAATGGGCTCCACTATGTCAGTTTGTGCATTAGAGTTAGATATTGTCCCAGCCATACCAATATCATCTATGTTAAGGGACTCTAGTTCGGTCTTATGCAGGTTCCCCATCAGAACTGAGTCAGTGATCTCTCACTAGCCCCGGTCAGCTGATTCTATGAGTTTCCCCATCATGGTCTTGACTCCTTTGTTTATATTATCGATCCTCCCTCACTTCAATTGTACTCTAGGAGCTTGGCCCATTGGTCAGTTGTGGATTTCTGCTTCTGCTTCCATTTGGAGGCATACTCACACCACAAGGACATTTGCTCAACTATGTTCATAGCAACATTATTTCAATAGCCAGATCTTGGAAACAACCTAGATGCCCCTCAACTGAAGAATGGATAAGGTAAATGTGGTAAGCCGGGCAGTGGTGGCGCACGCCTTTAGTCCCAGCACTCGGGAGCAGAGGCAGGCAGATCTCTGTGAGTTCGAGGCCAGCCTGGTCTGCAAAGCTACACAGAGAAACCCTGTCTCGAAGAACAAACAAAACAAAACAAAACAAAAAAAAGTGGTACATTTACACAATGGAGTACTACTCAGTGGTAAGAAACAATGACATCCTAAAATTTGCAGGCAAATGGACAGAACTAGGGAAAAAAAACATCCTAAGTGAGGTAACCCAGAACCAGAAAGACAAATATAGTATGCACTCACTCATAAGTGGATACCAGACATAAAGCAAAAGATACCCAGCCTGCAATGCACAACCCCAGAGAAGCTAGAACCCTCTTCCAGTCAGTCTATTAATGACCGAGCTTTCTTTCCAGGCCCTGATTTGAGAAATTTCCAACTGAAAGGGGGCACTAGAGTGGAGATCTGAAACAGGCCAAGATCTGAAGGAGGTTTTGCAATTCTCGGGGGAAGAATTTTCCAGCAGGGCATAAACCCAGAGGAACAGGCCTGCCTGTGAGTTCCGGGCGGGCGACAAAGGCCTGTTGAGTGAGGCAGGGCCTGAGAAGAGGGAGATGGGGTGGAGTTCATGCATGGGTTTTCAGGAAGAACCCAGGAGCCAGCAGGAGGCCTCTGGGTGTCCTGTAAAGGACATGGGAGTCCATACAGCTTGAGCAGAGGAAGAAACCCTAAGGTGACTTCCAAGGTTTCTGGCTCTGCTGGCCTCTCTCAGAGGACACAGGGACATGGCTCAGTTTGGGTGGCTCCTGTCTTTCCACAAAGAAATAAAATAAAAAGTCAAAGCCATCAGAGATAGGAGTCTCAGGGCTCAAAACTGGCCTAGCAGCTGACCCTCTGAGGGCCACAGTCAGCCTAGACACTTCTTTGATTTTTTTCTGACTAACGGAACCCTGGCCAGAACCTCTCCTAGCTCTGCTTTTCAAGTTTCCCAGCCCAGGAGCCCTCACCTTAGGCAGAGTTTGAAGTGAGCTATTTGATCATTCAAGGGTTTCTCTGTCAGTTCCCAGCCAGAAAAATAACAGAGAAAGAAATGTCTGCATGCAGCAAGGCTGGGCCTTTTCCAGCCTGCTGGGCTTGCCATGGCTTCACAGCACACCCGCTTTGCCAAAGCTGCCTTCAAGCAGGGACCAGGATACAAAGCAGGTCACTAGGACTCCAAACACATGAGGATGCAAGGGTCACTGTGCCCCAGCTCACAGAATTTACTCCTGTGAGTGATGCCTGTCCACTTTGAGAGTCATCTGAGAGGAGAAAAGCCTGTGCCTGTTTCCACTTGGTTAGTTAGCCCCTCTGTTCACCTGTTCTTCTGGTAAGGTGGGGGTGTGTGGGGGTGTGGGAGAGGACAAGGCCCACCTCCCAATATCACACACAGGCCTTGAGAGTACCTCCTAACCCTCAGGGGCTCTTCTGCAAACACCAGTCACATGTGTCACTTTCTGACTGAACTTAGGAAGGCAGCACCATTACCCATGTCCTAGTGTCACTGGGCTGGGAGAGCACCAGCCCCACCCACCATCCAGAACTCTGGTCAGGTGGAAAAGAAGATTATAAGAGGAGCTTCCATCACAGGACCAGGGAACTACCCTTGCTCCCGAGAACCCTGGGATAGCTCTCTGCCCTGCCTGGTTTCTTTGTTTAGGAGGCTCTAGTGCCCAAATGCTTCCTGCCCCAGGCACCAGGTTCAGCCAGCAGGAGGCAGCAGGAGATAGAGATTGGTGAGGGGTGATACCCCTACCACCACCACCAACAACAACCTCTCTACCCCCTCCATGAGCTCCATCACCCCATGAGTAATTGCCAGGGATGCTTCCTTCCCCATTTTTCAGGCCAGGACTGTGCTGGCCAGGCTTTGTGTCTGGCCCACACCGCATGAGTCCTTAGTGAACACACATGCAGCGCCCCCCCCCACACACATTTGCCCCCTGCTGGGGCCTGGCCTGATATACCCAGTCCCATGCCTATTTTACCAGCACCCCGGGAAGGAGGGTTTTTTCCCCTAAGTGAATAAACTCAGGTTCCCAAAGTTGACTGCTTCTTCCAGTGACCCAGACCACCTATGCTGGAGCCTGGGCTCCAGCCACACATGGTGACCTCTCTATGGTGCTCTGGGACAGCAGGGCAAACTACTCCCTCTCTTGTTCTGTTCCATCTCCCTCTTGCTATTCCAGGCAGCCCAGCAGTTCCCGTCCTCGGGACTCTGATATCTCACACAAAGTAATCACGGCCACAGCTTCAATCACACTACTTGGAGCAAGCTCTGGAGGAAAAAAGGTACTGGGTACCAAAGAGGTTTAATTTGCCCAGAATCAAACAGATAGAAGAAGCCAAGCCAGGGCCTGCATGCAGGCATTTCCTGATTACACGTGACTGTCATGCCCAGGCCTCTGACTCCCTGCTTACATGTGACCATCGTGCCCTGCTGTACACCTCCCTATCCCTTCTGATAGAGAAACAGTCACATAGTTAAGCCATATTTGGTTGTGTGTTCCTACACACACATGTCTAGCCATTTGGCTACATGCTGGCTGGACCCCTAAACTCTTATGTCTATCTGAGTGGATCTGGACAAATAGCTCTCTGTGCCTGTTTTTTAATCAGTAAAAATGAAGACAATTACTTCAGAGGGCCCTTATGGTGATTAAATAACTCAACAAGTGCCACATCCTTAAGACCAGGCCCTCATGTGCGGTCTGTGCTCCGTCTGAACTATTAGCATTGCTCTTGTGTTTTTACTGCTATTATTTATTGACTCACCAAAGTTCTCTCCTCCCCAGATGTCCATCTGGGCATCATACTTTCCCAAATGATTGAACCAGGACTTGTCAATCACGAAGATCCCTCCAGCTATAACAGGTGTCCTGCAGGGACAGAGAGTGAAGGTGCAACCATGAAATTTGGAAACCAAGAGCCTCTGTCCTGGCCCCAACTCCCTACCTGCAGAGTTGCTGGGGCAGGAGGCCTGGCTAGCTCTCAGGGTCCTCACAACTGCTCCCATGATCTCAGCCTAGGAACCCTTGGGAGCCCTGGTGATGACACACCCTCTCAAGAGCCTCCCAGGCCCTTGATCCAGGAAGGAGGGAGCTCCCCGGAGGTCAAGCCTGACCTGATGGGCTTGGTGGGATCTGTCCGGGTCATCTTCTGCTCCAGTGGGATCTGTTCCCATTTGAAATGCAGACTCCAGTCGAATCCTACAGGCAAAGCAGCATGAGGGTGGGCTCAGGGAGGAGCCCACCGAGGGCTTTGAACCTTTTCTTCCACCCTTCAGTCTCTTCTGATCACAGCAGGGTGGTAGAAGCCACTGTTCTGTCATTCACATAGAGACCTGTGCCTACCTCATATGTGTCAATCTACTGACAAGACAGATACTACAAAGTGTATGATGTGCCCATAGAGATCTGCAGTGCTAAAAACAAAAAAACAAGATGAGGTGTCCATATTATATTAAGGTTGGTTGGCAAGGCTCACCCACAGGGATCTGAACGAAGGATGCAATCCATACAGACATCTGAGGAAAGAGAATTCCAAACAGGAGTGAACTAGAATGGCATCAATGGGCTTACATATCTGAATGCCTGGTCCCAGGCTGGAACTGTTTGGTAAGGATCAGGAGGTGTGGACTTGCTGGAGGAAGTGTATCATTGGAGGCAGGCTTTGAGGTTTTAAAAGTCCATGCCAGGCCCAGTTGGTCACCCCTGCCTCCTGCTTATGGAGCAGCTGTAAGCTCTCAGCTACTGCTCTGGCACCATGCCTACCCGCCCTGCTGCCATGCTTCTCACAATGATGGTTAAGGACTTGTCCTCTGGAGCCATGAGTCCCTAATTAAATGCTTTCTTTTATATGGTGCTTTGGTCACAGTGTTTTCTCATAGTAATAGGAAAGTGACTGAGACAAAGTACAAAGGGCCTGAAGTGACTTCTCAGAGGGGAAGTCTCCAAGGTCTAACTCCTGGTTGGGTCACCTTAGTGGGTAACCAGGCACTAAAGAAGAACTATGCCCCATGCCCACTGGTTCCCAGTAACAGGCTATCTAGAGCAGTGGCATCCATCAGAACTTTCTGTAATGACAGACATGATTTATATCTATACGCCTCAGTGGGGTCACCAAGACCTTGTGTGGTTGCCAAAGCCTCATGGGGGTTAAGCACTTGATATATGGCCAGGACACTTAAGGAATTTAATTGTAAATCTTATTTCATTTCAATTAATTTAAAGACCCACACATGGCTAGTGTCATCTGGATTGGGCAGTCTAATGACAGGGTCCATAATTGTCCCAAAGAATAGTAAAGCAAGTCACCAACTCAAGACACATACACCAAATAAAATTGTCCAGAGGGGGTTAGAGCAGTGGTTCTCAACCTTCCTGACGCTGTGACTCTTTAATAGGCTTCCTCATGTTGTGGTGACCCCCAGTCATAGCATTATTTTCATTGCTACTTCATAACTGTAACTTTGCCACTATTACAAATCATGATATAAATATCTGATATGCAACCCCAGAGGGGTTGCAACCCACAGGCTGAGAACCAACCCCTGTGCTAGAGCGATGGCTCAGCATTTAGGGGCAGTTGAGATTCTTCAAGAGGAGTCAGGCTCCACTTCCAGCATGCATGCGGTGTTTCACAACCACTTATAACTCCAGTTTCCAGGGATCCAATGCCCTCCTCTGGCCTCTGTGGACATTGTATGAACATGGTACACATACATACACATAAAGTATAAATTAATTAATTAAAAAAAACGGTCCAGGAGTTACATGAAAAAAAAAAAAACCATGAGGCTAATTTTAATAAAATAGTCTTAAGACAGTCCGTTGAAAACATTTCAACATGCAATCGACGGAAAACACCAATGAGATAGTTTACATTTGTCCACACTTCAATCCTAACCGCTGCTGAGGGTTTTTATATACTTAAAAGCCGAAGCAAATCTGGCCGGCTGCTTCAAGGCTCACTGACGAATGTGGTGAGTGGCTGCTGTGACCGCCTGTGGGATGCGTGTTAAGAATTCAGGCAAGGCCACAGGCTCCTGCTCTTCCTGTCCAGACAGCATCTGCTCTCCAGAAGACTCCCCTGGGCCTCTGGCCCCGCCTCTCTGTGCTAGCAGCATTGGAGGGATGTGCCCATGATGAGAGGAGGGGATGATGCCTGACTGGCTGGCCCCGCCTCTGCCTGTGAAGCACTCGCAATCACAGGCTCTCCTTGTCCCTCCTCATTTTTCTCTTTTGGGAGAAGGAGTGGCAGTGTGAACCTGGGCTTTCACCTGCCTCTTTCCAAGCCTAGATGCCCTCTCTGAGGAGCGGGACCCACCTCCTCGAAGATCTGCAGATGCCGCTAGGTAGGCGAAATTGTCCAGGCTGATGACATCGATGATAGGGCTCACCACACGGGTGTGGTCCTAGAAGAGGAGGATGAGGAGGTGTGAGACGAGGGACTTCTGCACAGCTGTCTGCTCTGAAGAGGGACCTCTGGAACATCGGGTGCCCCAGGATCCCCAGGCTACTGGAAGACCCCAGGGGCTGGACTAGATCACCACACACACCCAGCTCCAGGCACAGTGCCACTTTTCCAGCCTCTTCTCTTGCATCGTTTTGGGCCCTTCTGGGATGTCTCCGGCTCCGAGATGCCCTCCCTGCCTGCCTGCAGGATGTCTTCCTCTTACCATCCTGGTCTAGATGGGACGCAACTCAGCTGCTGCACATGCTGGCTCTTGTGCTGCAGTTTGGGCTGTTCTGTTCACTGTTACTCAACTCTCTAGCTTCTGGAGTTGGGTCTCCCCAAACAGGCATAGGGCCGGGGACTTTATGGTTTCACTTTAAAGTCAGTCACCTCCCAGAACACAAATCCAATTTCAAAACCTCCGTGTATAATACAAAACTCTCTGATTTCTTGAGTGGGGGTAAATCATGTTGTATGCCCCAGGGAAAACCTAATCCCACTTGGTAGGGCCTTTCAACACTCCACTGAGGAGCACAGATTAGAGTTCCCCCGCTTTCAACTCTAATTCCCTCTTATCCAAACCAGATGTGATAATACACAGTCATTTACTCCAGCACTCAGAAGGCTGTGGCGGAAGAATGGTGTGTTCAAAGCCAGCCTAGGCTACCCAGGGAGACAACAATATCAAAACCACTTTAAAAAAATTCTCTTCCAGAGGCTGGAGAGGTGGTTCAGCGGTTAAGAGCACTGACTGCTCTTCCAGAGGACCTGGGTTCAATTCCCAGCACCCACATGGCAGCTCACAGCTGTCTAACTTCAGTTCTATAGGATCAGACACCCTCACACAGACATATTGGTAGGCAAAACACCAACCAATTCTCATAAAAAATAAATAAACTTAAAATTTTCTCTTTATATATATTTTATCTACCTACCTACCTATTTCTGAGCACATGGCAGCATGCCACAGCATGCATGTGGAGACCAAAAACTTGCTGGAGTCCGTTCTCTCAGGAATCGAACCCAGGTCCTCAGGCTTGAGGGCAAGCCCCTTCACTCACTGGCTCCCAAGCCCCTATGTACATAACCGTAAGTCCCTCAATTTGCACGTGGCTCGGGTAGTCAAAGCCAGGATGGTGGCTGACCAGGGAGGTGTCTCCCTGTTCACAGACTTTTTTATTGAGATAGAATTAATACACTACAAAATTGATATTTCATATTTAGAAGTATAATTCAGAGGACTTCTATGTTCACATAGTAGACTATTACCATCTAATTCTAGAACACCTTATCATACATACACACACCCAAATAAACTAACCTACTTCCTATTTCTATGAATTTTCTAACTCTTGGACCTGTCCTACAGATGGGATCATATAATATATGGCCTTCTTAACTACCTTTCTTTTATCTCCCAGGTTTTCAAAGAATACACACATTGTAGCACATATCATTACTTTATTTATTTTCCTGGCTGGATAATATTCTACTATATGGATAAACCAGAGCCTTTTGGCTATTTTAGCAATGAACATGTGTATAGTCTTTGTGTGGCCATAATTCTTTTGTCTCTCTCTCTCTCTCTCTCTCTCTCTCTCTCTCTCTCTCTCAAATTACTCTAATTTGAACAGAGTAACTTCTGGGGCCACATGGGTTCTACTTAAGTTGTACTTAAACTTTTAGGAACTTGCCATCCAGGCTGTCCTCTAAACTTCCTGCATTATTTTACACTGCCACCAGCACTGTGTGAGGGTCCCTCCCTATGTGTGCACCTTGTTCCTGTCTTCTTGACTATGGCCATTCGTTCTTGTAGGTATGACATACTATCACAGTGGGGCTTAGGGTTGCACTTCCTGAATGATGAATTCATGAGTTACTTTTTTAATGGGTGTGAGGTATAAATCTTCTTTAAACAAATGCTCATTCGAATCCTTTGTTTGTGTTAAAAATCGAGCTGTTTTTCTTCTCGTTCTTTGTCTCCCTTTCTCCTCGTTTCCTTCTCCCTCTTCTTCACTTCTTCATCTTCCAGGTTGGTCTGGACTCATGATCCTCCTGCCTCAGCTTCCCAAGTGTTGGGGTTATAGGCACACCCACCACACCCAGCTGGGGCTATCAGCCTCCTATGATTGGGTTATGACCTCCTCGTTCTTTTCAGCCATTCCATCTTGACAAAAAGCAGACACATGGCAGGAGCCTCCAGCCCCTCTTCCTTCTTGAACTCCAGTCCAACTGGCTTCCAACTGGCTTTCCAGCCTGACCACAAACTCCCCCAGGCCAGGACCCTGTCTTTCTAGGGAGATGAGGGGCACCTATCACATTGTGAGCTTCTTGGCTCACCAAATTTCCATGCAATGTGATTCTCACACTCTTGGGGGCACAAACAGGAAAATTATCACCATTTTCGGGTGGGACAGATGGGTGGGTAGGCTCTATCAGGAAAAGCAGACTCGGAGGCCTCCCTCCTACAATGCCAGACTAGCTCCTCAGATAGTGAGGGCTGGGAGAATGGGGGGGGGGAGGTCCAACTCCCACAGACAGGCGGCTCACCTCCATCACCCGCTGAAGCATGGGCTGCAGCCACTCAATGTTCACCTCACAGTGACTGTCTAGAAAAGTGAGAACCGTGGCTCCTGCCACATCTGCCCCACGAACCCGGGAGCGGATCAGTCCTGCAAAAGGAAAGGAAAGGGCTAAGCCAACCAAAGTCCCAGGGTCCTTACTGCTTCGGGGGCTGAGGTTCTGAGCTTTTGCAGCTGGCCTCTTCGCTGTACCTCCTTTGCTTTCCTCCCTCGTCTCCCCCACCTTCACGGTCACCCAGGGTCACTCATTCCTCAAGTGCCCTCGACGATCTAGATACAGATGGGCAGTCAAGCTGAGTGAGCAGGGCTGTAGTTTGGTACTGACAGACCAGATGACAAAACCTATCCCCTTGAGGACCTTTGTGGTTCCCTCCAGCTGCACAACCAGATGTGACAGGAAGAGAATCTTCACTGATCAGGGCTCCAGTTTGTATGCAAGCCCTTCACTCACTTTGAGAATGTTAAACTCTCTGAGCCTCTCTCTCTCTTTCCCTCTCAGATTCCTCCCTTCCTTACCCCTTCTTTCTCTCTTTTCTTTCTTCGGTCCTGGGGATCAAACACAGGCTCTTGTACATGCTAGACAAACACTCTTCCACTGAGCTATACACCCACCCCTAAGCCTCAACTTCTTAGTTTCGAGATTAAAAACCACCATAATGCAGCCTGTCATATCAAACAGCAGAACAAGGAGAGTGCCTGGCACCAGGAAACCCGGTGCATTAGGTTTTATCTCTCCTATCTCCATCCCCTGAGGGTTTCACTAACTGCTTACTAACTGGCTTTGCTATTGGCCCTTCTGCTGAGGGCTTGTGGGGAGGGGAGTAGGAGGGCGGGAGTCTGTCAGGATAGTAGAAGCCCAGCTAGTCCTGCTCTGGTCAGAGCGACCACCCATGTCCTGGGAGCTATGGAAAGTGAAGGGCCTCATGCTGAAACTTCTAGATATGGGTCACTTTCTGGATGACTTCCCTGGCCAAACCTTTGCTCATCACTCTGCCTCTAACTAACTGTCCAGCAGTTCAAAGGGCCTATGTCCCACCTTTCTACTTAAAGGTATGGGGGAAACATTAGCCCATAAATTTTCATTCACTGTTGGCAAAACCCCAGGACAACAAATTCCCCAGCCTGATAATCCCTATTTTACAGTGGCTGGAGAGACATTTCTCTTGGGCCTCTTCTATGAAAGTTTGAAGATTTCACTAACCAATATGGCTCCTCGGCTTAAATGGCCTTTCTTCTATAATATCTAGCATGTATTTCTCTTACTCTAAAACCTTCTGTGGCTCCCTGCTATCTGCCTTCTCAAGTCTAAGAGTGTTCTTCTGGCTTTTCAAGGTCTGCTTTCTTCTTAACCCACTGTCTATGGCCCCTGCTGACTAGGCCTGGGTTCTCACAGGAAGGAAGAATGCACAGAGGGACTAAAAGACTGGCCCCTTGAGTATGTCTCCCAGGCTGGAGTCCTGGCTCCTCTATTCACTACCTTTGGCAAATTATGCTATCTCAGTTCTCTGGGGACAGAATGGGAGCAATGACTGTCATGACTAAGTTTGAGAATGTCAGCCAAGCCAAAGCCTGCCACGACCCTCCAGGGAAGAGGGGCTGCCGGCGCCAACTGTACCTGTCAGCTCCTGCCCTTGACTGCAGAGTGCTCAGCCTGCCTCCTATGTTCTCCATCACCTGTCTCATGAGTAGTCTGCCACTCCTCCCCACACTGAGCTCCACTCCTCCACAGAAGTCCTTCCTGCTCAACCTGCTCCCTCTCCTCCACATAGACACGATTGATACAAGCATAACCTGCCTGTGGCGAGGGTCACTGTGATCCCCTGGACACACAGTAAACATTCCTAGACAGGAACTGTGCCTGGGACTTCTCTCATGTCCCCCAGATGGCTGGATACTACACTGTGCTATCACGGATGCTCCAAAACACCCTTTGATTGGTCATGCCTTTCTCCTTCCCTTTGGTTCTCTCAGGGCCTACAAGTTCATCCTTATAGCAACCTTGTAAGGCCGAAGAGTGCTAGTACTGTCCCATTTCTCAGAAGAGACAACCAAGGCAGTCAGGCAGGATTTAGTATAACAGGAGTGGGCAGGTGAGAAGGTCACCATGACACAGACCCAGGGTAGGAAGCCGGGTCGAGCACTCACCTTCCCGCTTGTCATTGCGAAGGCACTTGACCTTGGGGATCCTAGTCAGAAGCAAACAGTCTTCAGCTGAGGGCAAAGGGAGTAAGGCAAGCTCATTTAGATGTGGGCATCAGATCATACTGGCTGTCATGGCTGAAGGATCGCCCTGTTCCCACTCCTCGGCCAGGTGAGGAACACCAGTGCCTATGAGCCACTTCTAGCCCAGTGGGCACCAGAGATCACCTGCCATATTTAAGGGATTCTTCTCCCTATGGAAGGTGTAACTATGAAGGATGCTGTGGATATTGTTTCAGGTGTGTGTGTGGGGGGGGATTGTCTGTCTGTGTATATATACACATGTGTCTGTGTCTGTCTATGTATGTGTATGTCTGCGTGTGTGTATGTTTGTGTGTGTGTGTGTCTGGTGCCTTTCTGTGTGTGTCTGTGTGTCTCTGTGTGTGTCTGTGTGTGTATCTGTCTGTCTGTGTGTATTTCCATGTGTATGTGTGTGTCTGTGTCTATGTGTGTCTCTGTATGTGTGTCTGTGTGTAGGCATGGAGGCCAGAGGTCAACCTCAGATTTCTTCTTCTTCTTGACCTCTTGACCTTATTTTCTGAGACAGGCTCTCTCACTGAACTTGGAGCTCACAGTTTTGTAGACTGCCCAGCTAGTGAGGCACCCGCCAATCCTCCCATCTCACTCCCTCAAGCACTGGGTAACAGATGCACACGGTGGTGCATGGCTTTTTACATGGGTGCTGCATATCTAAACTCAGGTTCTCATGATTGTGTAGCAAGCCCTTTATCTACTGAGGTATCTCCCCAGCCCCCTTGTTTCAGTTTTTTGGTTTTTGTTTTAATGTCCTATCATGAGTGTATCATTTAAACAATCCACTCTTTCCCTTTGTTGGGTGCCAGGATGGGGAGGCGTCCTAGAAAAGACCAAAGATTCCCTTCTTGACAGAGTTCAGTGTGTGAGGACCAGGATGGCCACAGAGTCCATCTCAGCCTTTTGGGGAACAGGTAGGGTGGGGTGTGAAGGGGCACACCAAAGAAAGATGAATACTTACGATCTGAACTGAAGTCATCCACTAAAATGATCTCCTGGATCAAGTTGGCAGGAGTTCGGTTCAGAACACTGGAGCGACAGTGGGAACAGAACAGGGGAGTCAGCCTCTCTTACACACCCCTAAAAACGCCCCTCCCACCATGGAGGTTGCTGCTGGCCCCCTGTGGTTGGGAGGTGCTCCTGTCTTTCTCTGGGAAAGGATATCCAAGCCTCAACTCTCCAAGAAATGCCATTGGGCTCTCCTTTCCGAGTCCCATTTTCATCTAAGTGTATTGTGGAGCTGAATGCAGGTCAAACTTGCCCACTCGCTCAAGCTTAGACTGAGGTCAGAAGGGGCATGTCTGTCTGATTCTGTAACAGGCACTGGATGTGTTGATGCCCACCTTTCTAAGGCCACATGTCCATTGCTGCCTCCCTCTACCCAAGAGACTGCTGCATGCCTACCCTTGTTTGACTTTGGGTTTGCCTGCTGTTGACTTCTGAGGTCTCCCACAACACTCCCAAGGCCTAGCGTCTCAGAAGGATGAGACTTACCCTCCCCATGCTCACTGGTTTCCCTGAAGTCTGCACACCATCCCTAGCAACAAGGTACTGTATAGTCAGAAACTCCACGGGCCACCTGAGACCTCATGGGACAGAGCCATGGAGATGACTCAGAAGCCCATGGGGGTAAGGGACTTACCTCTTTACTGTACGCAGGAGTGTGGAGCGAGCCTCATTGTGGAAGGTGATGATGACACTGGTGGCTGGCAGGTCCAAGGAATAGGACAAGGATGGGCAACTGAGAAGAGGGCAGGGAGTCAGAGGCGAGCCGTGGTGGCATACTTTGGCAGCTCAGTGCTTTTCTACATCCACTTTGCTGTGTGCTGGGACAGCTCCATAAGGTGGAGAAGGATACAGCCCACCTCCCACACAACATGATGCTCCATCCCATCCAGGTCCAGCACCCACATGCTGCCTGGCCCAGGGGTCCAGGGAGGAAGCAGCAGATTGAGGGATCATCCCAAGTCTGGGGTTCCTTTGCCAAAGACCTGAAGTACCAGAGCATACATGCCCTGGTATTGCCTTTGGGAAGGGATCAGGTCTATGTATAGGCCCTAGGATACAGCCAGGAGACAGACCTCAATGCTGCTGATGGGGCAGGCTAGTGGGACAAGGCAGGGAGGGTGGGCAGAAAACCACCTTCCTTTTGCCTTCTCACACCCTGATGCTTTTTCCTTCCTGCCTTCCAGCTCCGGTAGGATCTGGCCAGAAATTCCTCCCATTCTGCTTGCAGGGTGGGAGTAGAGGGACTTCCCTCCTCTCTCCATAGCACAAACAACTCTGCAAGAGCCATTAGGCAGGGGTGAGCCTGCAGGATAGTGGCTTCCCAGAGGACACCAAGGACAGTTCCTGCCACTCTGCTCCCTCCTCAGGAGCCCTGGGCTCCCCCACCTACAGTACCCTATCTTTGGTCCCCTGTCTCCTATTCCTCAGTGAGGAGAATTTAAAATCTTCATTCCTGTCAGCTATGGCTTCTGTGAATGTATTCATTCCAGGTTCCAGACCGCTGGAAGGCAGCCGCCTCCACTGGTTTTCCTAAGTGATGTTCTTTATTACAATCGTTCCAGACAACCCCAGCAATGACTATTTTTTCATTACAGCGTTCACTCCGCTGACAGTTGCTCACAGTCTGAATTCCCAGGCTCACATCCTGCCCTGCAGAGAGGCCGGGTCAGACAGGCAGGGAGTCTCACTGGTGTGAGACCTCAGGGAACAATCCTGAGGAGCTTTAAAATATCTCTCTTCGAGGCTGTAGGGGAGGGGGCTCTCTCTGCCCCTAGAAGCCAGGCTGTGCCCGAGTGCCTGCTCCGAAAGGGGCAGGGATCTGGGAACTGGCCTGAGCTTGATTAGCTGAAAAGCAGCCTCTTCCTGGTGCCTAGCCTTGGAACACAGACCTGGGTCACAGTTCTGCCCTTGTCCCCAGCTATCTTATGTCTAAAGGAGAGAAACTAGATAGCAACATCTTTCTTTCCTTGAAGGAGACAACCCCCTATACTTCTGAGGGCTGACTTGAACTTCCCACACACTCACATTCTTTTTGGAATTCAGATGGTGGATAGAGCTACCCAATTCCCAGGAGCCAGGAGTTGTCCAAGAGGCTGTCCCATGTCTATGTTTGCAGAGGCTTTCTCATGGTCCTAACAAGTCAGTCTTCTGTAGTTTCCCACCCTTTGTTTCCCTTGACAATAGCATCCTAGACAGCGGCCAGGACCAGGAACTGGCCTGCAGCACAGAGCCCAGCAGAAGCCGTGGCCTGGGAAGGCAGGGCTTGCACCAGCACACTGCCTCCACCAGGCCAGCGCCTCCTTAGCTCCCTCTCCACCAGTGTGCATGTCCACATTCATCCTCCACCTCAGCCCTCTGAGGGGCCTAGCAGCAGCTCAGGGCACCTCATCAACCCACCACTGCCCTGGATGTGAATTCTGCCTTTCAGCTTCTCGGTGAACAGTGACCGAGGAGGTCAAGGTGGGGGTGAAGTGGGAAGGTGGGCAGAGATGGTCCAGACCAAGCCCTCAGTTTACATGGATTCCCCAAAGACCCGAGGACTAGGTTAGCCATGTCCAGGGTTGTCCACCACAGGCCTTGAAGAGCAGCAAGCACACAAACCTATCATTGGGGGAAGTTGCCCCCAGGCTGTCTGACAAAGGAGTTTCAAACAGGAAAGAAGTCAAATTGCTCAGCACTTGAGAGCTGAGGCAGGGAGAGAGGTGTGAGTTCAGGGCTAGCCTGGGGTATATACAGTGAGTTCCAGGCTAGCCTGTGCTACAGTGTAAAACACTGTCTTACACCCCATCATTCCCCCTACCCCCGGCTCCCCACACACACTAAGGAAAGGACACAGGAGCATTACATGCTAACTGATGGGTAAATGAGGCCAGGCATGAGAGACAGGGTTTCTGCAGAAGGTGATGGCAGGGAATGGGCAGAGATGGCAACACATACTCTAGATAGGATGACACCGGATTGAACCCAGGACGAAGGTGGCTGCCTTGCGGGGGTCTAATCACACTGAGCTGGGGACTGGGGGGAAGCCTCATTGACCCCGGTCTAGGACCTTGTCCACCTCCCTCCCCAAGAAGAATAAGTAACAAGACCATGCTGTATTTGCAGGAGCTGCTGGGGGTGAGGGGAGGCAGGAAAGATGGGGCAGCCACAGCCTTTCACCCTTCAAAGGGGGCAGAGCTTGAGACCCCGCTTCAGCTGTGCAGCCCACCTCCTTGGACTCTCTTGAAGTTCCCTGGCAGGCTATTCTTTCTGGGATGCCTGACTGAGGGATCAAGGGGCCCTTCTGGAGGGGTTTTCTTGACCTTCCCATTGAAACACAGAGGGCGGGAGAGCGCTGAGGATGAGGTTTATTGAATGTCTAAGTCACTAGACAGAGAGTGAGAATGTCTTCCTTATTTGTAACATACAAGTGATTTGCATATGTGTATGCTCATACACAAGAGACACATGAATAAAATAAATGTTTAAAGAAACAACAAGAAAATAAATACACACAACAAATAAAACCCAAGACAAACAACACTGGTCTTTTCTCAGCTCTCCCTTCCTGTCCACACAATGGATGCCATACCTGTAATGGCGGGTGTCCCGGATGGGTCGGTCTGGGCTCAGTTTGTCACTCTCCAGCTGGTTGAAGGCATGCTGTCTGTACGGGTCCTCTCCAGGCTTCAGCTGCTTGGCTGACAGGTATGCCTTCTCATCAAAGCCTTTGGAGGGTGTTCCTGTCACCTGAGACAAAGGTCAGCATCAGAGAGGACCCAGGCAGGGGGGTTCCACTGGTAGTGAATGGGGAAAGATAACGGTGAGTATATGCCGGGAGTGTTCATTTCCACCCTGCCCCCTCTTAGAGAACTAGTACATTATAAATCTGGATTCAAACTAGCTGTTATTTTATTTTGGAGGGGGTGCACTTGGTACTGTGCATGTGTACACACTCGTGGAGACCAGAAGATGATGCTGGGTGGTTTTTGAGACACGTAATCTGCAACTCACCAATTTGGCTACACTGGTTGCTCAGTGAGCTTCAGCCTGTCTCTGCCACCCCTATGATGGGGTTACAGGCATGCACTACTACACCAGCTTCTTTTTTCTTTTCTTTTCTCTCTCTTTTTCTTTTTCTTTTTAAACTTAGGTTCTGGGGATCAAGCTTTGTGTGGCGGGCATGTTATCAGCTGAACTATTTCCTTAGCACCAAACCAGCCTAATTCTAAAGCCAATGCTCTCTGCTGGATGTGGAGAGGGTATTTCCCAGAGAAAAATCAGTTCCTTTAAGGAGACTAGGAACTAGAGAAGGCACTCTGACAATGGACTGTCTCCTAAGAATGCACTTGAGCCTGGCTGCGGGGGAGGGGGGGAGCACACACAGGCTGCCTGTGGATAAGAGCCAGGGCTTGGACAAGCTGCTGCAGAGGGTTTCCACTCACATCCAGCAAGCCATCACATACTAATGCCCCAAGCCAGCAGGACCAAATGTATTAACACAGTGCTGGAGCTTCTTTGGGACTTCTGCTTGCTGCTTCGGTGGCCCCATGTCTCATGATGCACTGGGCCACTGGTCTAAGTGATAGAGAGAGGGATAACTGATGAACCAGCCTCATGCTCCTTAGCCATACCCTACCCTGAGTCCCAGAGTCCCTAGATACAGGGAAGACACATCAGAGATGAACGGATGGATACATGCTTAGTGACATCTCATTATTTGAACCAAACTGCAGGCCACATGTTTCCAGGAGGGTTAAGTAAGACACACTATCAACTGTGACTGCATCCCAACTCCAAATCTACCCAACCAACAACAGCCCTGGGCTGATGGAGGGAGCATAAAAGAAGGCAAGAACTGTCCACTAACAGATCCAAAGAATGAGGATTCTATCGCATGCCTCTTTCTATTTTGTAAACATAATTCTTTATTAATCCTTTGGGAATTTTATATCTGTATCCCAAGTCCCTCCATATCCCGGTCCCTCCATATCCACCCCTCACCCCTGCAGCAAGCCCCCCCAATTAATTAAAAACAAACAAAACCACCTCACTCTTCCATCTTTTTGTTGTTGTTGTTGTTGTTGTTTTTCAAGACAGGGTTTCTCTGTGTAGCTTTGGAGCCTATCCTGGCACTTGCTATGGAAACCAGGCTGGCCTCTAATTCACAGAGATCTGCCTGTCTCTGCCTCCCGAGTGCTGGGATTAAAGGCGTGCGCCACCAACGCCCAGCACTCTTCCATCTTTTTTAACACCTCCTCATTCATCCTGGTGACATCAGGAGCTGCGGTGTGTCACACAGTATACCCTTTTGGTCCAGTCAGCACCATCTACAAAATGTTCATTGCAATTAGTCATTGGTCTGGTAACAAGGCCTCTGGCTAGGCATCATCATTGGACCCTCACCAAAACTCCTCTCAGACATCTGACTGTTGCCCTGAGTCATGGAGAGCCTGCAGTTATTATAACACAGGACCAGTTCCTTCGTGTTCTCCATAGATGCATCCCAGTTCCAACTGTGGCTAGGTCATGATGGGATAGATGTTAGGGTAGGCCACCCGAGGCCTAGGATGTGGTTCTGGGTGGTAGCTGAGCTGGTCAGTCTGGGACACTGGGACTGAGCCCTCAGTTGAGGGGCAGAGCCAGCGTTCCTAGGCCTGTGCCATTGGGGCCAGCTCTTCCATGCCTGTGGTGAGGGGTGGGGCCATCTCTCCCAACTTGCCTCAATTTAAAAGGGTGTTCTCAGGACAGCAGTGGGACCTGCAGAAAGGGGGACTGTTCTGAGAGTGACACTGGGGTGCTTCACCAACAGATAAAGTATCTATGCCCCCAACCTCCCTTGAAAGAGTGCTAAAAGATCTGGAAGCCCCTAGCTCCCAAGTGCTGACACTCTGCTGCTACTGCCGTGCTCTCCAATGGCCTCTTGTGTCGCCTGGGGAGCCTAGGGTTCTGGGCAGATCCAGAGAGGGAAATCTTGTTTCCTCCAGGCCTTGTCCAGAGCTGGGTTCAGCTGCTTAGGGTGTATGCTCAGAGGTGACACAGCTGCGGCCATCACATGCTAATATTCTGAGTCAGCGCTGTGCCAGGGGATGAACAGAAGTGGCAGTGCCCCCTTGGGCTCAAAATCCATTTCAGTCAAGAAAAGAGGTAAAGAGGAGGGAGAGAGGGAGAAAGGGACAGGAGTGTTCCAGCTTGAGCCCCGAGTTGTTAGAAAAATCCAACCCACTCACCCCCAGCTCTGAGTGAGAATGGAAAGGCAGTGGGTTTTCTCTGTCCTACCTGGGACAATGATGATGCTAATACTGGCCCCTCCCTTCCCCCAGCTCTGTGTTAGGGGAATGGAAAGAAGCCGCTAGCTCATGGCCAAGGAGCTAAAATTAAATAAAAACCGCAGAGAGAAGAGCTTTTCAAAATCCCAAAGGGAATGTATATCACCTCATTATCCTGAAAGTTGGCTGGGGGAAACAAACACACTTATTTATTCACAACTTTTGGCTACTCTGTGGGCTTAGGAAACCTCTGCACCTGACCCTGAGTTCATCCACTGCTCATTCAACACTGACTGGGAACCACACACCTGCCCGCACCCCTCCTAAGGATGCAAGGCCTCAGGACCTCCTGGGCTTATGTTTATGAATGTTTGAACCTACCCATTCACTCACTCATTCCCCAGAACGCCGCCATGTGCCCAGAAGTGGGAAGGACACTTCTGAGATTGATCCTTGTCAGCTGTCTTCCCATGTCTCACCCAAAGCCTCCTTCAGGCCCCAGAGAATATTCTGGAAGAATGTCCAGGTAGGCTAAAGCCCTTTAGAGAGGACTCTTCCCAAACCCTTAAAACCAAGTTAGTCTCAGTGTGTTCTTGAGACAAGTCTCTTTACACAACCCAGAGGTACTGTGTGGCCCAGTCAGTCCAGTTCCGTATGAACCAGGGTCTGGGGAGAGACCCTCTTCCTGAGGGACAGTCTGCAAAGAAGGAAGCCACAGAACACAGAGCCACTCTCTCCCTGAGGTCTCTGCTCTCCTTTCACACTGGCCCAGCAGTCCCTCGGGATGCAGCTGAAGAAACATCAGTTGTCACTGAACCAACCAAGTAAAGGGAGACTGAGGAAGTTGGGATGCGCCTATGGTAAAGTCATGCTTTTTGTAGGGCTTTGCTTTCTTTTTCCACAGACCACCCCTAGCTGCCAACTAGAGACTGCCCCAGCCCTTCAACCTCTGATGTCTAGCTCCTACCTAGTTCAGTGGCCCAGACCATAATTCATTTCCTTGTGGTTCTCTGACTCCTGCTTTTACCTTTGATCTTGAGACATCTGAGCCTTTTCATGTTCTATGCCTCTAAAATTGCGTCTCCGTGAGTCCCCACTCTGTCCATACTCCACACACTTCTCTGTGTTCCCTGTAGAGTGACAGGCACTTCCATCTCTGTCTGCCAGGCTACAGATTCAGGGTCACCTCGGTACCACTCCCATGCTCTGTAGTCTAATTTGGACCTCTGCCTTGCATTTCTGAGTTGGTGCCCTACTACTGTGCCACTAGCACTGATACAGCAAGTACTGTGAGAGGCTGGGAATCTAGAAAGAGAAAGAGCTGCGAGGATGGCCCAGTTGGTGAAGAGCTTGCTTTGCAAGCACAAGGACCCGAATTCGATCCATAGCCCTTATGTAAAGAGCTGGGGGTGGCTGTGTGCCCTTGTAACCCTAGTGCTAAGGAAGTGGAGACAGGAGGATGCTTAGGGCTCACGGAACGGATAGTCTAGTCCAATTGGAGAGCTCCAGGCCAAGGAGAGACACTGTCTCAAAGGGAACTGCTCTCCAGCACCCACACATATACGTACATACATTTGCACATGCGACTTGCCCACGAGTACCCAAATATACATGAATAATAATAATTTTAAAAAGCTTTTGGCCAGTAAGTTAGCTGAGAGGGAAAAGAACTTGTCACCAAGTCTGACAATCTGGGTTCGATCCCTGGAACAGGGAGAGACGGAAGTAAAGAACAAACACCACAAAGTTGTTCTCTAACGTCTACGTGTGTGCTGTGGTATGCATGCACATACCCCATAGTAATTAATACAAAAAAAAATGAACAAAAGGAAAGAAACACAGAGCAGGGAGCCCCCAGAAGAGGCACCCAGTAGCCATCTGGTTCTTTTCTTGTTCACCTCATGACAGGCATGGCTAAGGAGGGTCATGAAGAAGAAACCCCCCACTCCAAGGCGAGGACTTATAGCAGAGCAGCTGGTGACATGGTCACAGAACCTCACCCCATCGCAAGCCAGCTGGGCAGTGGCCACAGATGCTGTTTCCTGCTTCCTCCCTCCTACAGGAGAATGCAGTGACTATCCATATTTCTGTCCATCTGGCTTCTTAAGCACAGCAGGGGTGAGAGGTAAACGCATCTTTTGGTCCTTGGCTGCAAGGCCATTGGGAGCTATCACCGGACGAGCCTGAAACTGCAGGTCCTGGGCATGGAGACTTTTCCAGAGCAGTTGAGGGTACTGTGCCGTGTGGGAATTCCTAGGTCAGGCTGGGCACCTGCCATGTGACACTGACATTTGTGGTCTACTAAGGTGAGGTATTAATGGATGGGGAGGGGCTCATGGGACCCTGCCCGTAGCTGAGGAGCTATGGACAGATGGCAGCTACTGAGGGAGAGAGGGTTGTTCTTCTTTGAGGGTGTGACCATGTGTTACCCATGTTCCAGCGGACAGCCCCACATACATGTGTAGTACTAACTGGACTCTAAATTATTTTTTAAGAGAACATAAAGTTGGGAGAGCCAGGGGAGGTGAATAGGGGGGTAATATCAAAATACATTGAACACATGTATGAAGTCCTCAAAAATAAATAAACAATACTATTTTAAGTGTTGCTCACTGTCAGGGGGTGGTATTACACGCTCTTAGTCCCAGCACTCAGGAGGCAGAGATAGGCCAGTCTCTGAGATGGGGGCAAGCCTGGTCTACAGAACAAGTTTCAGGACAGCCAGGGCTACACAGAGAAACCCTGTCTTTAGGGGAGGGGCAGGGGAATGTGCTGCTCATCTGTGAGTTCTCTTACATCTGGCACACAGTAGGCACTCAGCAGGTGCTCACTGAATAAAGGAATGGATGAATAACTGAATGAAAAATAAATATTTAAATACTGCTCCCCTCAAACTAATATAATCTTCCAAGTACCCACATGGCTGCTCACAACCCTCTGTAACTTCAGTTCCAGGGGATCTGATGCCCTCTTCTAACCTCCATGGGTACCAGACATCTATGACATACATGCAGGTAAAACACTCATATACATAAAATAAAAATTTCCTTTAAATTAGTATAATCAAACAGGGAAGAAACAATAGCAAACAAATGGGATTCTTTGACTTTACATAGCACAAAGAGGCAGGTGTCCTGTCTCTGGTGTCCTGCCTCTCCTGTCCTGTCTCTGGTGTCCTCTCTCTGGTGCCCTGTCACTGGTGTCCTGCCTCTCCTGTCCTGTCTCTGGTGTCCTGTCTCTGGTGTGTGTCCTGTCTCTGGTGTCCTGCCTCTCCTGTCCTGTCTCTGGTGTCCTGTCTCTGGTGTGTGTCCTGTCTCTGGTGTCCTGCCTCTCCTGTCCTGTCTCTGGTGTCCTGTCTCTGGTGTCCTGTCTCCCACTAGCTCTGCTTCAGCAGCACAGGTGCCCTCCTTTCCTTCCAGAAGGCTCTTCTCCCAGTCTGCAAGGTTTGCTCCTTGGCCTCCTACAGGATGCCACACCTGCCTTCCTCCATGAACAGCCTCCATCTGCCCTATGTAAAACGGCAAGCCCACCCACCCTACCTTCCTTTTCCCACCACACTCGCCACCACCTGGGATTTTGTATGTATTTTATATCTCAGTCTTCTTGGCCACTTCCTGATATAAGAGTACAAGCTTCATCAAAGTAGGAATGGCCTGTTTTGTTTAATGCTGGGAGCTAAAGTCCATAGTGGTACCTGAGTGATCGCAGGCACTTTAAAACAATGGTTAAAGAACAAATGAGTGAGTCTGAAAATGACCCCATCTCTCCAGGCCCTCACCCAACATTTCCACAAAAACCACACTTTGGACAAGCAGGTAATCGGGTAGCTCTCACTGCTTTATGGTTTTCTTCCCCATTTTCCTGGCCAGGCTGTCACTCATTGCCCTTGTCCCAACATCCCAAGTATTCACACAGGAATGAGCACAGGACTTTGGGTTAGGCCAATGTTATTACTTCTCTCTTAGGGACACTAGTACATTAACTGGTTCAAGATTGACCATTTGATTCAATCTAGACCAAACAGGACCTCCTTTGAGACTTTCCTACATGATGTGCTCTTTAGCATAGCCATTCTCTCTTCTTCCTGCCCCCTCCCTCCAGTTAGTTTGAATTGGCTGTCCTGTTATGGTAACCAAAAGTTCACTGATAGCAGCCCGTCAGTCCTTTCGATGAGCAGAAAAACAATCTCTGAAAGGAAAAACAAAACAAAACAAAACAAAGCCAAAAAAGACCCCAAAGCCAGCAAATGAGCCACTGATGTTGATGACACAGCTTGCAACCATCCATACTGGGACATCAGGCCGGTCTCAGTGTTTGATCTCAGTGGCTGCAGTCCAGGGCTAGGTAGCACATTCCCAGCATTCCCTAGCAGGCAGGGCAGTGTTCAGATTTCAAGATGGAGCTTCCATAAGGAACACACTAGAAGCCCTTTTGTGTTGCCGTGGTGAGGAGTGAAGGCAGAGTGATGGGCTGATGAGTTTCTCATTGCCCTCCAGCCCCTGGCAGGGCGTTCCTGGCTGAAGTGTAAGCAACCACCTCTTTCTTCAGTATTTGTCCTTTTATGGGATGCCAAACCCGGAAGGTCCTCAAGGAACAAGGTCAATTACATGAAACTAAGTTGAGTTGAGTTGAAATAGTAGCTGTGTGTGTGTGTGTGTGTGTGTGTGTGTGTGTGTGTGTGTGTGTGTGTGTGTGTGTGTGTGAGTGTGTGTGTGTGTGTGTGTGTGTGTGTGTGTGTGTGTGAAGAGAGAGAGAGAGAGAGAGAGAGAGAGGAGAGAGAGAGAGAGAGGAGGAGGAGGAGGAGGAGGAGGACGGACTCTCCCATCCTTGGAGAGCTTTCACCTCCATCCATCATTTTGATTAAACTTTGAGTCTTGCCTCACTTGCCTCAGTCTTTTTCCATCATGATTTGCTCATTGCTTCCTGCTGCTAAATTTAGGAAACAAACAGCAAAGGGGAGGTTTAAAATAAGAAGGAACTATTTTCCATGTCGTTTTCATCAAGAACGGTTCAGCCCTCAACTCCCGAGCCTGGCAAACTTTCCCTTCAAACATACACAGACCTCTACATCTGAAATGTGAACAACTTCAACCCCCTTTAAACAATCGCTGCCCAATTTCCTTTCACTACCAGTAAAACAGGCACCTGCTGGGTTTCCCTTTCATTAAATTTCAATGAAACTACATATTAAAAGGCTGTGGCCCTGTTTTACGGATGGCTCCTGACTTCTTCTTTTTCCTCTTGAGTCTGCTATAAACCAAAAACACCTGGCAAACAAAACGTGATCCCTGCTGTCTCTTCATCCCATCTAATGCTCTGACCCAAGAAGAAAGACTGTCGTTCATTCCCAGGATTGATAAGCACTTCATTCAACTCAAGGTCTGGGACAGGGTCCCCCAGGGCTTCCCTGACATCTGCCACTGCTCTCATTCAACCAGATGAGATGCTGCTGGGGCACATAACCAGGATCGGCCCAGATTGGTCCCATCTTCTATTTTGCGTTTCCTTAGAAGCTATAATTACAGTGGCAGCCAAGCTGATCTTCTAGAATCTGATGGTCCTGGCATGGCATGCCAGTTCCTGCTGCTCTCTGACCTTGGAGATTAACTTTCCTCATCTGAGAGTACTTCATCTGGAAAATAGGAATTCTGGGGATTAAAGGAAATGAATATATGATACACTTAGCACAGGGCCTGGCATGTGTGTTGTAATGATAATTACTGCTGTTATTAATTGCCTTGCCTGCCATTTTCACCAGTGGTTCTGAGCCCCAGCTTCACCACAGAAGCACCCAGGAAGATTTAAGAAGCCCGATGTCCAGGCCGTACTGAAGACCACTTTAGCCAAGTCTTTGGAGCTGGGACACAAGCATGAAGACTGATGGCACCCACATTGCTCTAGTGTGCTCCACAGAACCTTGGCTTTCTATAGCTAGCTAATGATGAGGGACTGTCACAAGCTAGTGAATCCCAGGGTCTTCTCACTGCCTAGGATGTAGGGGCCATCTCCTTATGGCCATCCTCACCACTTCCCAGCAAAGCCTCACTTTGGGTTTCTAGATCTTGGCCTCTGTATTGATCTAGAACTTCACCACCTGCAGAGACAAGGGCAACTAAACTTGAGCCTAGTTACTATGGAGACATACACAACACCTCACCTTCCTTGAGAGGGGAGATTCAAGACCACTTACCTACCTAGTGCCTCTGCCAACCATGATGTTTCTTAGCTTGCATTTCCTAGTACTCTTCCAGGGAGCTGCTGACCATGTAGCTTTATGGGATTTGTGCTCTCACTTAAGAATTCTAGTGCATTCCAATCATTCTAGCAATCTCATTAAAAAAAGCCAAGGGAGGCCTACCGTATGTTCCTTTGGGCACCTGAGCCAAACAGGGTTCTGTGCAAGCCTGGAATATGGTGTCAGGCACCACTCTAGACAGTTCCTGATCATCTCCAACAGGCTCCCAGGGCTTCATGTTCCATCCTGTGGGTAGTTCTGAGGCTACCTGGGAACAGAGAGATTCTAAGGGGGGTGGGTTCCTGTTGAGATTTGTGGTGTGATGGTTTAGTTTGTGGTATGACCTGCTGATCATTTTGCTTGGGTTGTCTAAAGCATTCCTGCAACTGCAAAGGGCATCAAACCCTTGCCTTACCCTGTCAGCCACAGCTGCTGCAGCCCAGGGGATAGGGGCCATGGGACCTCTTCTACAGTAAGGGAGACACGTCGGGGGCCTTCTGGGAACCTGGAGTTTAGGTAGTTACTTCTGTTTCCAAATACTCTTGTAAAATATGTTCTCTTCTCATCCATACTTTATAGAGGAAGCAAACAAGGCCCCAAGAGGTACAGCAGCATGGACAGGTCATGGGGCTGGAGTGATGACCATCTGTCCACAGAGCCTACTAGCATAAAGCCTTTCTGTGCCTGTGGACCATTCCTGGACTTAGAGGAACCTAGAAACCCCCTTCCAATGTTGAGGCTCTCAGCTCTGAGGCAGGCCCCTGGCTGCCTTCCTCCTTGGCTTCTGATCAGGGCGTCAGACTGTGGCTCACACAGGGACATGCCCAGTGCTGTCATTCTTGGCCTGCACATGGGCTTGGAAGCATTTCTTTGCTTATGGTTCAAAAGAACATGAGAAAAAAAGAAAAGGGGGAAATGCAAGAGTTTGTGTTATTTAAACCAAAATAGCACATAGCTGGACTTTTCTGGACCATTCTGGACCTTCCTGACTCTTTCCAACCAGGGACACCCTCAGAATCCTGATAATTCTCCTCTACAGACTAACTTAAGAAGTGACACAGCCTCTCTTCAGTTTTAGTCACAAGAGCAAAGTGTCAAGGTCTACACGGTGTTCTTGCCCTCCAGGTGCTTTACAGTCTGAAGCCATTGAACCTGGACCTGTGAGACATTAACTAAAAAAAGAAAAGCAATAATGGTCCAGAGAACACATACAGTGTGAGCCTTGCAATAGTGGTGGCAGTCTCCTGCCCTACAGACCGAAGACCAATCCAGCTGAGACAGGATTGAACTCAACCAGCTAGAACTTAGCAGCAGTCCCTATCGGCAGCCGATTGTCTCATAACACTTCTCAGAACAAAGATAAGTACGGGCTGGGGAGATGGCTCAGTGAACATAGTACATGCTGTGCAAGCATGAGGACCCGAGTTCAGATCCCCAGCACCAGTGCTTACCTGTAATCCAAGCACCTGGGAGTCAGAGACAGGGAACCCAGGACAGACTGATTAGCTAGACTAGCCAGAATCTACAAGCTCAGCTTTAGGCAAGAGACCTCACCTCAATAAACGAAATGGAAAGTGATCGAGGTAGACAGCTCACATCAACTTCAGGTCTCTACATGCATATACATGTGTCCATACACAGGAGAACACACACACACATATGAACATGTAGCACGTGTGCATATAAATGCAAAGAGAAAGAAAGGAGAAAAGATGAAACAGAGAGAGACATCAGACTAGTGGCTGATTGGTACCTTAACTGGCATTGTGGACCAAGCAAGACAAACTTCTGTGGTTCGTGACTAATAATTTGTAGGGGGCCGTTTCCTACATGCTCCATTACAATAATGGTGCCTAAAGACACCAAGATGTAAACTACTTCACAGGCGCTGGGTAATCTCCATTCCTTTGATCTCTGCCTATCCTGTGGCTCATTTGGCCTGAGGAGCTGAAGCCATTCATAGGGTAACACGTCCCAGGCGGCTGGCCAGCCTTTATTAGGGATGGGTTTTCTTGGTTCAGTGTCTCCGCTCTGGTAAGCTTATGCATTAAAGCTTGTCTGCAGAAGGATCCGAGTGTCCTGTGTGTATTTCTTGCCGGCCGAGAAAATACAGCGCGCGCGCGCGCGCGGGACAATAATTGAGCTGTGTATGTATGTATGTATGTGTATGTATGTATGTATGTATGTGATACATATATATATACACCATATATATGTGTGTATATATATATACATATATACATATATACATATATACATATATACATATATACATATATACATATATACATATATACATACATATGTATATATATATATATATATATGATGGAACATAGTGACAGACTTTTTGAATCAGATATAGCATTAAAAAAAGGAGAAGGACTGAGCAGTGGGGTCACATGCCTTTAATCCCAGCACCTGGGAGGCAGAGGCAGGTGGATCTCTGAGTTTGAGGGCAGCCTGGTCTACAGAGTGAGTTCCATGCCAGCCAGGGCTACACAGAGAAACCCTGTCTGGGGAAAAAGAAAAAGAAAAAAAGAATTAAAAAAAAGAAAAGAAAAGGAGAAAGGAAGGAGACCTTGGGACATAGCCTGCCTCTGGTGGGTCTGCCATGGTTTGAATGTTGAACCTGCGTTCCCATCGTGCTGGTATTAAGAAGTGCAGTCTACGAGGAGCTGATTCAGCCCTCATGAATGGACTATGGCTCCGGTAATAGAGACTTTGGAGAGAATTCACCCTTTTTGTCCTTCCACCTTCCACCCTGTGAGGACAGAGCATCACTGGTGAGAAGCACATGGTGACAATGTGCTATCTTGAGAGCAGGAGAGGGTAGCCCTGACGAGACGCTAAACCTAGATCTTTACCACCTTCAAAACACTGACAAGTGAACTTCTGTTGTTTCTACGCCACCCGGGCCATGGTGTTCTTTTATAGCACCACAGGTGGACTACAGGTCTGCTGCTAGCTAGACTTGTCCCCCCAGGAGGACCAGGGACTGGCACATCACAACCCCCCTGTCTGGCCTGCAGCCCAGCATTTTATCTAAGAACAAATGAGAAGTGAAATCTGAAAACAGGAATGAAATAAATATTTGTTCTTTACAGTCAGAAGAACCTTTTAATCTCTTTTGGGACACACCACAGTGTGATTTTATTCAGCAAAAATAAAATAAAATAAAATTTTAACATCCTGGTCACAGTATGTCATAGATACACACACAAGGTACAGGTGGATATGCAGTGCTCACTACAGCTATACACACAGCACTTTTCACGTGGTGTCCTTTACTAGTATCTACCCTGTATTTACTCTCTGACCCAAAGGGCAGACACAGTTTACTCTTGAAAGACTCTGGGATGAAAAGCTATAAATCTTCCTGCTATAATAAACAAATCCAATGCAATCCTGAGCAAGCGGCAGCTGTGTTGAGAGAAGGGGTTTCGGGTGGAAGAATTAGTTATGAGAGAAGAATCGGGGAAATTAAAAAAAACGAAGATTAAGATGAGCAAATACACTCGGAGAGTTGACAGGTGCTAGAGCTGCACCTTCACACCCCACTTGAGCAATGGCTAATCAGTTGTCAGGGTTGGAAAACTGACTTGACAATGCAGAAATCGATAAAGTTGAGCTCACTTCTTAAAAGACTGCCAGGAGGCTTACCAATTTATAATTGAAAAAGAAATACAAAAACTTTACATTCTTTTCCCTCCTCTCCAGCCTTGGCCATAAAGACCAAATAAGAGAGAGAGAGAGAGAGAGAGAGAGAGAGAGAGAGAGAGAGAGAGACGACACTACATGAAAGACAACTTTTTAGTAAAACAAAAATATCTCAAAGTCAAATACAAATCACACTGTGAAAAAAATATTAGCCAAATGCTCAAATGGAAAAGAGCTAAGTTCCTTTTTAAAAGATTTATTCTTAATTATGTGGGGAGGCTGGGGGGTAGTATGGGAACAAGGGCCAACCTGGAGCTGGGGTCACAGGAGGCTGAAAGGGGCTGGATGTGGGGAGTGGGAACCCATCTGAGGTCCCTGCAAGAGCAGTTCCTGCTCTTAACTTCTGAGCCAGCTCTCCAGTCCAGGACTAATTTCTTTAATATATAAAGAGCTCTTACGGATCAATGAGAAAGGACCAAAAATCTGAAAGATGGGAGATGGAGGCAAGAAGATCCGAGTTCAAAGTCATTCTCAGCTACTTAGCAAGTTTGAGACCAGCCTAGGCTACATGAGACCCTGTCTTAAAAGTAAAATAAAACACATAATTCAAAAGAAACAGATGTAAAGGATACGGAAGACTTAGGAAAATGAATTTAAATAGCCAATTATATGTAAAAAATAAAGATGCTCAAACTCATTGATTATTAAAGAAGTGCAAAGTAACACCAGATATAATTTCTTGCTAATTCATCTGAGGACGTTCAAGGATAATTATCCACGCTTCGGATCTTGACAGCCTGGAGAAACAGGAGTGCTCCTACGCTGGTAGATTATTCATTGGTATGACTATGATTAAAAAGCTGTTTGGCAACCTTAGCGTTTTAAATTTTTGACTTAACAGAAATTCCATTTTTAGGTAAAAACACACCTGCCTTCCCATGAGACAGACCCAGGTTGCACCTGTGCTCAAAGCACCCCCACACACACTAAATTCACATTTGCTTTGCTGTAGGGGGTCAATTATCTGATCACCTACCATCTCCAGGCTTTAAGTCTGCAATTAAACTGAGGAGTATGTCAAGTGTACTAGTCAAATGGACTAGTTCAGTAACCATAGAGTTGTTTGTAACAGAAAATGCTAAGAATGCTACATGAGCGATTGGAGGCATGGGGTGGGAGTGGGAGGAGTCTATAGCATGATTCATTTCATAGAAACAGTTCAGAAGCTCATGTACTTGCAAAGGCACAGGTCTGCCTGGAAAGTGCGGGGCACACTGCATACAAAGTGAAGAGCTGCACCCGTCTCCTTATGAGATGGTTTTGTGTAAATACATAAGCATTTCTCCTTCTTCTTCTTCTTCTTCTTCTTCTTCTTCTTCTTCTTCTTCTTCTTCTTCTTCTTCTTCCTCTTCTTCTTCCTCTTCTTCTTCCTCTTCCTCCTCCTCTTCTTCCTCCTCCTCCTCTTCTTCCTCTTCTTCTTCCTCTTCTTCTTCCTCTTCCTCCTCCTCTTCTTCCTCCTCCTCCTCTTCTTCCTCTTCTTCTTCCTCCTCTTCTTCCTCTTCCTCCTCCTCCTCCTCTTCTTTTGATTTTTTGAGACAGGGTTTCCCTGTGTAGTCCTGGCTGTCCTAAAACTAGCTCTGTAGACCAGGCTGGCCTTGAACTCAAGCAATCTGCCTGCTTCTGCCTTCTAAATGCTGGGATCAACGGTATATTCTACCACTGTCTGGCCCCTTCTCCTTTTCTTTTTTATTTATTTGCTGTTGTTTTTGTTGGTTTTTCAAGACAGGGTTTCTCTATAGCCCTAGATGTTCTGGAACTCTCTCTGTAGACCAGGCTGGCCTCCTCATGCCTCTGCCTCCCTAGTGTTGGGATTAAAGGTGGCACTACCACTGCCCAGCCCTTCTCCTTTTCTTAATGCTACATATGATTCAAAAATGTATTCTTAAAATCTGAACTAGTCGGGGGCTAAAGAGATGGCTCAGAGGTTAAGGGCACTGACTGTGTAAGGGCACTGACGGCTCTTCCCAAAGGTCCTGAGTTCAATTCCCAGCAACGACATGGTAGCTCAGAGACATCTACAATGAGATCTGGTGCCCTCTTCTGGTGTGTGCAGGCATACATGGAGGCAGAATGTTGTATACGTAATAAATAAAAGTCTTTAAAAAAAATCTGAACTAGTCAGTATGAGTCTTGGGATGAATAAACTAATGAGATGTGAACCTCACCTCCTCAGCTTCTACACCTGTGGACAAGGGTGCTCGTCAATGTAGCTGCTCCAGGTGAGGCAGAGGAGGGAGGGGGGAAGAGGGAGGAGACGACCAACTCATGGTGACTGAACCTCAGTAGAGGTGGAAGTGGTGTTGCAGGTGAAATCTGGTGGAATCGATGGTCAGCTTACCTGAAAATGGGACAAAGTAGGTGCCAAGTGTCTGCACACCATGTTCACTGTGCCCTATCTATCCACACTATCGAAGCTGTAGAATCAACCCGTGTCCACCCCTGGGTGGAGAAAATGTGGCTCATGTATACGATAGGATGTTATTAAGTCTTCATGAAGGAGGAAATTCTGCCACTTGCAACAACCTGAACAGATGTGTGGGACAATCTACTGGGGGCGGGTAGATGCTCAAAGGGTACAAAGCTTCATGAGAAAGAAAGAAATCTGATTTGTTTTTGAGCTGCCCTATAGTAAGGTAGATAAAGCTAAGGGACTATGAATCTCCAGTATTCCCATCATGTCAAATATCAGGGCTGATAGGTGGATTAATAGCTTGATTTGGCCATGATATTAAAAAAATCATAGTGAGGGCCAGGTGGTGGTGGCGCACACCTTTAATCCCAGCACTTGGGAGGCAGAGGCAGGTGGATCTCTGTGAGTTTGAGACCAGCCTGGTGTACAGAGTGAGTTCCAGGACAGCCAGAGCTACGCAGAGAAACCCTGTCTAGAAAAACAAAAGCAATCATAGTGAGAAAGGTAAGTGTGGGGAATAGTTAAGCCTCCTTAACTCTGCTTGACTTGAAATATGCAATACCTCACTCCAAACAACAAAACTAGCAATGTGTTAGCAACCTAGGACCTGCACCAGGCTGTTCATATGCTTACTTTAAATAATGAAAATAAGTTATTCCCCTTATCAAACCTTGATAACACCCTGTTTCTATTCAAACAACATTATGGAGCTATGAGCAATGGGCCCATCTGGCCTGGTCCGGTTTGGGGTTCCTATGCAATAAGGCAAATGGTCCTCTGAATGAGTCCCCTATTTACCATCTCATGCCTGTGACTAGCTGGATGTTCACACAATTAAAATAGGATGCACCATGGAAGGGACAGGCACAGTGAGCAAATGCTTCTATAATCCAAGTCTGCTAATCACAACAGAGCTGCCCAGGCTAGCCCCCTTAACAGCCAAACTCCTACTCTGCTCTCAAATCTCACAAAAGGAAACCCCAAACAATAACTTGGTTCTTAGATATCTTCTTCCATGTGATCCGCTGGCACTCCTGAGGGCATATGTTCTGACCTATACTATTGTTTAGCTTGACTAAAGTTGCCCTGCTACTTGTGCAGTCTGTGTGAGCCTTTCAATTCCTTGAATCAGAGGCCAAGAAACACCCAGCCCAGACTCCTACCTCTGGTAGCAATAGCATCTCTCTATGACCTGTAAATATGTCCAGCTGAAGTTTGTTAATAAATAGTAACAATATCATCATCATCATCATCATCATCATCATCATCATCATCATCATCAGAGCAAGGAGAATCAAGAAGGAATCCCAGTCAATTGTCATGGGCCTTGCCTGTACTGAAGACCCTGGTCACCTGGCCTGATGAGATTGGTACTTAGACAAATGGGTGATTAGTGCCACTTTTTGGCCATACTAAATGCTTGTTTTTAAAATCACCCTTTGAAATACTTCTGCTGTTGAATGCTTAACTTGGTAAACCAGCCGGAGGTTGTGCACAAGCTAAGAACTGAAAAGGGCTGTCCGTCAAGACCCTCCGGCTGGCCCACAAACCATTCTGTAGGTTGGTGACCAGTTTCCACAGCTGCAGGAGGTGGTAATGATACGCCGGAGGGTGTGTGAAGCCCTTAAATGGGATCTCAGCCTGGAGTCCACAGGAGGGCATTGAGCACACAGATCTAGAAGGTTCTGCCACCTGGATCAGTGATACTGCCACTCATCTCCCCATTGCTTCATGCTTTTCATGCGCAAACGAACACCAGGCCAGGCTTGTGGGGAAGGTCACTGAAGAGTCCAGAGTTTCTCTGCGTGTGACCTATTTTTGTGTTTGACACTGCACAGGTGCCCAGGCGTGTTACACATGGAATGCATGTGTACATTGTGCTCCAATGGCCTGGGAAGAATCTCCAGCAGCTCAGATGAAGTGTCGCCAACACGGTCTCTCAAAGGGTTTTGAGCTTCTGAACATAAGGAAATAAGAAAATGAATGTTGTCTGGGAACAGGAGCAGCCTCTAAGTGGCCCCTGCCTGGTGCATGATCTTGGCAGATGGGATTGTTGGCTTAAGAGTCCAAGAGGGGCAGAAACATATCTTATGGTAGCCTAACGGTCCCCTGTGGAGAATGACACTGTGGGTTAATGGTGAGAAGTGCTTTTCTTCTTCCTATTATCTTCAGTTGTTACTTGTTTTAAAGCCATTTCAGTTAACTTCAGTTGTTACTTGTTTTAAAGCCACTCAAAGCAGATACTAAATTGGCACCCTTTGGGAAACTCCGGCAGGGCATTTCTAGTGCTAAGTCCTTTGGCACAGTGCCTTTCCCATTTTATTCTGTCACTGCCTTCTCCAGAGTGAACAAGACCATATCCCAGATACCCAGATTTAACTTGAACCTTGGAAAGGGAGTGATTTGCATAAGCACATCCTCTCTTTTTAAATTTTATTCATTTTTATTTTATGAGGATTGGTGTTTTGTCTGAATGTAAGTTTGTGTGAGGGTGTTGAAACTGGAGTTACAGACACATTTGAGCTGCCATGTGGGTGCCGGGAACTGAACCACGGTCCTCTGGAAGAACATCCAGTGCTCTCAACCACTGAGCCATCTCTCCAGCCCCTAAACACTTCCTCTTAGCTGGATGGTTTCTTGGTTGTATTTGTTTTCAGTGCCAGAGATTTAAGCTCAGTGTTTCCTACAAGTGAGCAGAGTAAGGCAAGGACTCTGAGGCAAGCTCCAGGCTCCTAAGGTTCCCATACATCATTGTTTTACAACACCATCTTGCTTTGTTATTGGCAGCTGGCCTTGAACTTGAGATCCTTCAGTTTTCACCTCTTGAGTGCTAGGATTACAGATGTAATAAACTATCATGCCTGGCTTGAGGTTCCTTTTTTTTTTTTAATCACAATTCAAATCACTAAAAAAATTAGGTGTGAAAAAGTCTTATTTATAGAAATGACAACTAGAAAACAACCTAAACAACAACAGCAGGGAAAAGTAAGTTAGCTGTGTTCTGCCAACTAAACAGACTACCTGGCAGCCGTTCCCAGTATCTACTGCAGTGAATGGTACTTAGCAGAGAAAGACAACTGAAATCAGATCTGGAGTGAGATCAGCCCTCCGTGTTCATTCCAGCCTGGTGCACAGCAGCCGGGAGTGGAGGGTGGGGTGTGGAAATGAGCACCACAGACGGATGGATGAAAACAGGAAACAAGTGCACAACAGAGTCCCATCCAGGACAGACCTTCAGGACATCACTCAGTGCAATAAGCCAATCACAGACACAACACTCAAAATACTACATGATTCCACTTACATAAGACATCTCGAATAAAGTCAATTTGATAGCATTGAAATTTCAAAGGCATGGTTCCAGGACTATGAGTAGGGAGAAATGGAGAATTAACACTCAGACACAAAGTTTCAGTGAAGGAGATGAGCTGCTTGCCAACTCTGAGCCTGTAGTCAAAGATGAGGCACTGAGCACTTCAAGTTCTCTTTAGAGGGTAGGTGCCACATTAATCTTTACTAATCTATTTTTTTAATATTGTGTGTGTGTGCACAGGCGTGCACTTGAGTACAACAGATCTCCCTAGAGCCAGAGTTGCAGACAAATGTGAGCTGCTTAACATGGGAACAGGGAACCTAATTCAGGTCCTCTGCAAAAACAGTACCCACTCTTGAGGTCTGAGCCATCATTCAGGTTCCGCTCACACATTTGATTTTTTGTTTTTACTACAGTAAAATTTGTTTAGGAGAAAACACAAGACTGGGGTGATAGCTCAGTAAGAAGGCTTATTGCTCAATCACAAAAACCTGACTTCAAATTTCCAGCACCCATGTAAAAACCAACCAACCAGGTGCGGCCGGCCATGCATGTGCTGGCAACCCCAGTACAACATGGGTAAAGAGACACAGGAGTTTATTAGCTGCAGTCACTAGCTTCAGTGAGAGACCCTGTCTCAAAGGAATAAGGTTGAGAGTGACAGAGCAGGACACCTGATGTCCTCCTCGGCCTGGGTGTGCACACTTGCCTATCACAGTCGAGCACACACATGCATGCACTTACAAATGCACAGGGGCAGGAGGCAGGCAGGCTGTGGTGGTTCGAATGCATTGGCTCCCACAATCTCAAGCATTTGGATACTTGATCCCTATAGTTGGTGGTGGTATTTGGAGAGGCCGTGCTGGAAGAAGTATGTCATGGCAGGTAGACTCTGAGGTTTCAAAAGATCCATGACATTTCTGCTGTGCCGTCTCTGTTTCCTGCTTGAGGTTTGAAATGTAAGCTCTTAGTTTTTCCTGCCAGGATGTCTGCCACCTGCTGCCACCATTTCCTGCCACGGCGGACTTTTATCCCTCTGGAATTGTAAGTCCAAATAAGCCCTTCCTTCTATAAGCCTCCTTTTTCATGGTGCTTTAGCACAGCAATAAAGAAGCAATGAACATACACACACAAATAAAAATAAATTGGAAAGTGGAAAACACGATAACTGAAATGAAAAGGTTTATATCTTCTTATTCATTGGCATGGGATGTACTGGAAGTTCCTTCCATTTTCTGGATCCCTGTCTCTTCATTTATAAAGTTAAATCATCATAGGGTCTAAAAACAAAAAAAAAGTCATGGGGCACCCTTTAAATGGAATGCACTGTAGTTATCACAAACAGCATGGAGGGCTGGGGGTGTAACTCAGGGGCAGAGTATGTGCTTAGCATGCTCAAGGCCCTGGGTGCAATCCCTGGCACTGTAAATTTCATCAATAAATAATGTAGAAATGAAAATTTTACATGGCAGGATGTTCACCATGCACAGGGAGAGAAAACAAGCTACAAATTAAAATGTGTGCTATGATTCTGTTTGCTTATCTGGATGTTCTCATTTGTCCTAATGAATAATTATTACCTCTGTCAAGGGAAAACATTATGAATGATATTATCTCACTACACAGGAAACTACCTCCACAGTAGGGGGTAGAGTAGGGCATGGGCTGCACAGCTCCTATGGTTGTAGTGATATAAAAATTATGGACCTTGACAAGAAAAGCATAATGAAAGATAAAAACTGTGACTGGTTAGGATGGAAAGATTATGGGTGATTTTTATGTCCTTTTATGTTATCTGTGTAATTTTTATTTTTTAAGTCAGGGAAGAAAAACCCTTTGGGGCTGGAAAAATGGCTCAGTGGTTAAAAGCACTGGCTGCTCTTGCAGAGGACCTGTGTTAAGTTCCTAGAACCAACATGGGTGACACTCACAACCACCCATAACTGCAGTTTCAGAGGACCTAATACCCTCTTTGGACTTCCAAGGGCACCAGGCACACACATGGCACACACAAACACATGTAGGGAAAACACTCACAAAGCATCAAAAAAGGAAATGTATTATATTTGAAAACAAAACAAACCCTTTCACATCTGTTCCCCTACAGCTTCTGCCATCTTACAGCCTGGACTGTAATGGTCCAGGCTGCTTACTACAAAGTATGCTTGCCTGGTTCATAGCTCACTGCTGTGTGACTCACAGACAAGACAGCTTCTTCAGTGGGGGCTGGTCCTGGGCCACATCTCTCTTATCTCTATCTCTTACTCTCTGACCTCTGACCCCAAGTATCCAGGAGCTATTGGTCTGTCCAGCCCCTCCCTTTGGATTCTCCGGAATATCTAGTCCCCACTCATTTGGCTTTCTTTGACCCGGCAGATCAAACTTCTCAGCCTTGAGGTTTCATGTCTCAGGGCCTTATTGGAACAGAATGGCAAGTTACTGCCATCTACTAGTAATGGATTCTTGTGTATTTACCCCCTCCCTCTCCCCATGAATCTCTCAGGGCTCTCAGAAACAGCTCTGACAGCACACTCTTTGATGGAAGCCAGCTTTGAAAGGTATCCAAGGGCTTTTAGATGTTCACGACTTCTGATCCAGCAACTTTGATTCTAGGATGTTATAAAACAACGCAGGCATGATGTATGTAGATACAAAGATAAGCCATCTGCCTTTCAAAATTGGACTTATTTATTTAATGTGCATGGGAATACATCTGTATGTATGTTTGCGCATCATTCGCAAGTCTGCTGCCGTTGGAGGTCAGAAAAGGGCGTCTGATTCCCTGGAACTGAACTAACATCTGTAAGGAGTCATGTGGATGCTGGGATCTGAATCTGGTGCTTTTACCTACTAAGCAGTCTCCCCAGCCTCACATTTATGCTTTCAAAAGCAAGCAATATTTCAAGCACACAGAAAATTATTCTGAATGAGAAATATTGAATTACCATCATTCTTTTTGTTAAATCTTAACATTTTGCCATGTTTACCCAAGATTGCTTTTTACACTTTAAAGAATTAAAATGTTACATATATATGAAAAAGTCATATTAAAAATTAGTATTTGGAGCCTGGGAAAAGGCTTAGTGGTAAACCACCAAAAAAAGATAGTTGCCGCCTAAGCTCAACAACTTGAGTTTGATCCCCCCCAGAACCACGTGGCGGAAGGAGGAAACCTGCCCTCCTAAGCTGTCCTCTGACCTTCACATGTTAGCCATGGTGTGCGTGTCTCTATGTGTGTGCACTGGGAGGCACTTAGGGAAGGAGAGAGAGAGAGAACAAAAGACATTAAAGGCCAGCTCTTGAGGATGCATAAGGCCCTGGATTTGATGCCCAACAATAGGGGGCCATTATCTGAGAATCTGGATTATGAGTCTTTTTTGTTTTTGGATACTTCCACAATGAACTAATACTTAAACGATCTCTGTATTTGTAACTCTTAAATCTGGGAATGACACATTTTCTGGGGACCTAATGACATCTATGCTCAGAGAGTGTATTTAAACAAAATACACTTCTTGTTAAGAAGCCCTCCCTAAAGCTCGGATTTTTAGAATACACTTCCTTTAGTTGGCCTTATTTATAAGGCTACTTATCTCACTTCTGCGTGGTCCCTAACCATCTGTGGGTAGGGAGAGATTCCTATACCTATTCAGAGTGTATTTTTTTTGCATTTATTTATTTATGTGAGTGGGGGAAGGATATATGTGGAGGTCAGAGGACAACTCTAAAAGTCAGTTCTCTGGGTGTGGTGGCACACACCTTTAGTCCTAGTACTTGGGAGAGAGAGGCAGGAGATCTCTGTGAGTTCAAGGCCAGGCTGGTCTACAAATCAAATTCCCGGACAGCCAAGGCTGTTACACAGAGAAACCCTGTCTTGAAAACCACTAAGCCGGACGTTGGTGGTGCACGCCTTTAATCCCAGCACTCAGGAGGCAGAGGCAGGCGGATCTCTGTGAATTTGAGGCCAGCCTGGTCTCCAGAGCGAGTTCCAGGATAGGCTCCAAAGCTACACAGAGAAACCCTGTCTCAAAAAAAGAAAGAAAGAAAGAAAGAAAGAAAGAAAGAAAGAAAGAAAGAAAGAAAGAAAACCACTAAAAAAGAAATAGAAAGGAAAAAAAGGAAAAGTCAGTTCTTTCCTTTTAAAACCACGTGGGTCCCTGGGATAGAACTTAGATCATCCAACTTGGCATCAAGTGCCTTTACCTGAGACACTTCACTGACCCCCCTGAAGCCCTATTAAAACCGACAAACTCTCCCGCAGGATAAAAAGCACCCACATAGTCCTTAAACCCACAGGTAAGTGTAGTCCTCACTCTTCATTAAGGAAACTTCCTTAGCAACAGATGGAGACCATTACTGAAAACCACAACCAATCAAAATGCAGAGTTGCTGAGCTCAGTCCCAAGGGATGCATCTCCAATACGATTCCTGTGCGTAGGGACCAGGGGATCATTGTGGAAGAAGGGGTGGACAGACTGTAAGAGCCAGAGGTTCCGGAAGTTTGCTATGAGGCTGTGTCTCCTAGGAATGTCAGAAGCTACATACATGAAGTCACCAACATGACTGCCTAAGCATGAGCTGAGCAAGGACAACACCAACAGACGGGACAAAGTGGATGGCGGGAAAGACCATGAGGCCTCAACCCTACACGATGGACTACAGACAACAACTAAGGGATTCTGAGAATGGGGAAAATAGTCTTCCCAGGGAAGAGCACACCAATTAGTTATCCAAACCAAATTGTCGACCCTGAAAACATACACATACAAGTAACATTATATGTACTGAATAGGCTGTACTTACATATTCACATACACATATAACAACAATTAGTGGAAAAAAAGAGGCCATGAGTTTGAAATAGAGCAAGGAAGGGTATATAGGAGGACTTAGACAGAGGAAAGAAAAGGGGGAATGATGTAATTACATTATAATCTAAAAAAAAAGAAATTTTTTAAAGAAATAGAAAATTTAAAAAAAAAAGAAAAGAAAAGAAAGCAACCATATATTCCCACATCGCTGAAGAAGTTCACCAGAGACAAAGTTTGGAATTTTTGGAGACACGTCCAAGCTCTGGCTCTCATTGGAGCCCTGACCCAGCTAGTGCCCTTAGGGTCAAACTGGGTAAATATGAACTTTAAGAGAAGGGACAAAGCCAGAGTTAGAATCCAAGTCAACTCCCATGGCCCTGGCTTACAGCAGGCACTTTGAAAGTAATATGGAGACGTTGTGGGAAGACAGAAACAGTACACAATACCTTGCCCTCCAAAAGCACTGTTTGGGCAGACTCCACAGACAGGCGCCAGACTAGAATGGAACTCCTCTGGAGTTGATACTTCTTGTTCCCCTGGACCTGGGCCTTCGGGTGGCTTAAGAGACAGAGAGAGCAATGGAGGAAGGCCCAGGAGTACCGTTTCAAGTTCAAGCTGGCTGGCAGCCCACTATGAAGATCTCTCAATCAGCTGTATTGGGCACCAGCCTTGTTTATGGCCAATGGCCCTGAGTCCCTTGCCAGCTGATAAGCCAAAAGAGATTTTGGGGACTTGGGGAGAAGATCCAGTGGGGGCGGGGAGCATCGTGGCAGTAGTAGCCAGATGTTTAGTATGTACCCCCAACTGATATTGTATGGGATCCTAGGCTAACTCTGGCCAATCCTCAAGGTGGCATGCAGAACCCTCAGTGTGGTCAGTCCTGATTAGACAAATACAGACAAGCTTTCCTGAAGGGTGAGGATGGCACATGGGCTCCCTGGAGCGATGCAGCACCCACAGCCACGGCTTCACCCCACCCTGACTCTGGTCAACAGTTCTACTTCTGGGTCTGCATGTGTGTATGTGTGTGCCAGTACAGATGTGGCCTTGTGTGTGCAGCAGTGTGAGTGTATGGCACATGTGTGCCTAAGTGTTCATATGGTCACAGGCTCTGGTGCAGACATTGGCCTATTAGTGTATCAGGGCATATGTGCGTGTGCACAGGTGTGCTTTCGGAGATGGCCCAGATTACACATACGTACACACATGTGCACATATTTTAGCTATAAAAGCTCTTGCTGGGCCTGGTGGTACAGTCCTGCAACTCCTAGCTACACAGGAGGATCACAAGCTCAACATCTGCCTAAACTACAAAGTGAGTCCAAGGCCAGCCTGGGCCTGAGGCCCTCTCGGGATGTAAAGAAGGAGCTGAGAATATAGCTCAGTGGTAGAATACCTGTCTAACAAGCACAAGGGCCTGAGTTCAAGTCCCAACATTGCAAAAACACCAATACTCATTAAATGGTTCTGTGTCCAGGAAGACACATGGGTTTCACCTACTAGCTAGTGATTTTTTTGCTTAAAGTTTTTTTTATACATTTATTTATTTGTGCATGCGCGCGTGCGTGCGTGCGTGCGTGCGTGCGTGTGTGCGTGTGTGTGTGCTGTATAGGTCAGGGGACAACATGAAGGAGTCAGTTTTCTTCATCTATCTCGTCAGTCCCCATGATCTGACTCAGGTAGTCAGGCTGGGCAGCAAGAGCTTTCACCTGCTGAACCATTTCATCTGCCCAAGATCAGTTCACCTTCTAATGGATTGCTTCCATTAAATGCCTGACAATAGAAGGGGTAGCAGGCAACAGTGTAGGAACCCTCTCTCCCTAATGTCTACACAGTCGTTCAGTGTGGATGCTCGGAAGTTAGAGATGACATCTGCCTTTCTGGAACCCGAGGCTTCATTTTGCCTCTGGGATCACGTAAATTATTGCACCATCTCAGGGCAGTTCTAACATGTATGGGTGCCTGGAGGAGATAGGTCTGTCTCCTCCAGACACCACGTGCAACCCACCCAGAGCCTGACAGCACCACAGTGAAAGGGGGCTTAGCAGTCGGTCTAGGGGAAGGTAAGTCACAGAGGGTGGGTAGCCGCTTGAGCCATGTAGTGGAAAGGAAGGAGTTATGTGTTTGCCTGGCCTGGTCTTGTCCTTGTGTCTGTTTGGGGAAGGATTTGGGGTTATGTTTATCAATTGAGGTCCGAAGCCTCGAGGACAAGAGGTCATCCATCAAGGGACCAGTAGAGAGACAAGCGAACAAGCATGACATAGCATCCCATTCTCTAAAGGTGTGCACCTTGCTCTTCTGTTAAACAGAAGTAGGTATGACCCTGTTGTGGGCCTTTCAAGACAGGATTCCTGCAGCTTTGTAAGGGAAAGACAGGGGCATGTGTGGAGGCCAGAGATTGATGTCAGCATGCCTTCCTCGGTTGCTTCTCGACTTTATTCTTTTGAGACAAGATTTCCCACTGAACCTGGAGGTCTCCATCAAGGCTGGGCTGGCTGGACAACAAGCTCCACCCCTACCTTAGAATTTGTCTGCTCTCAGAGACACGCCATTACCATACCCAGTTAGCTATGGTGCTAGGGATCTGAACTCGGGTCCTCATGCTTGCACAACAAACACTATTCACAGAGCGTCTCCCCTGCCCAGATAGAGACTTTGTCATTTTCTTTTTGTGGTTGTTTCATTTGCTTGCTTTTGAGGCAGGGGTTTATGTAGCTCAGATTAGCACAGAACTCGAATATTGCTGAACGTGGCTGTGAACCCCTGATTCTCCTGTCTCCACCTCCCTAAGAACTAAGATTACAACGTGCATCATCATGCCCAACTCTCAGGGTATTTTAATTTTATTTTTTAAATTAAATTTTAGGAGTAGAGGGGTGGCTCAGTGGATAAAGGCGCTTGGTGACAAGCCTAATGACTTGAGTTTCATCCCCAAGGCCCAAATGGTGGCAGGAGAGACCCAACCATGGATTGTACTTTGACCTCTGCATGGATGCACATGGATGCACATGTACACACATAATCAAGTAAATGCAAAAAATGTTAAATAAAATAAACATTTATTGTTATTATATACACATGCATGTGTGGAGATCAGAGGACAACTTTTGGGAGTTGGTTGTCACTTTCCAGTATGGGTCCTGGGAGTCTAAATAGGTCTTCAGGCTGGCACAGCTGAGCCATCTCATCAGCCCCATCAGAATCTTTCTGGAGGTTGTGTGCAGCAGAGGTAAGGCTGGGGTTTGGGCCAGGGCAACAGTGGACCTGAGTCTCAGTTCCTCACATTGAGCAAGATGTAGAACATCACCTACCCTTGACCTCTGCACTAGAAAAATGCAGACAACAGGCAGTCCCTCCCCCACTGAGGGGATCAAGAAGACTTCATGACATAATGGCCACCAAGCACACTCGGTCCCATCATGCCACACAAAGCCTTCCCTGAAACCTGCTCAGAGCTCTGCTTTCCCTACACACCCTGGACTCTCTCCTCCTGCCAGGGGGCTCATCCAAGACCTTGCCCACGAAATGTGTTGCTGGGAAACCTGTCTATCCTATGTCAATTCCTGGGTAAAATAAAATCAGAACAAGCAAGACCAATTAAGCCCCAGCCCTGGGACACTTCCAAGGGCAAGGATCAGGGCAGAAGAAAGTTACCAAGGAGGAGAGATCACCCAGGTCAGTGTGGACCCCAGAAGCTAAGAGTGACAGGAGAAGAGAGAGTAGCCAGAAGTGTCAAAAGTGACCACAGAAATTGAGGCTGAGGACTGGGAGTTACCTGAGGGGTCTAGTTCCATGTGGAGGTTGCTGGTTTTCTACATAGGAGCTGTTTGGAGGAACGGTGAGGACAAAATACTAACTGGAGGGCTGGAGGTGTTGCTTGGTTGGTACAGTGCTTGCATAACATGCATGAAGCCTAAGGTTTGATCACCAGCCCCATAAAACCTTGTGTGGTAAAGCACACCAGTGTGGTAGAGGAAGGAAGACCATGACTTCAAGGTCATCCTTGGCTATACAGGGAGTTTAAAGCCAGCCTGGGATACATGGCATCCTGCCTCAAAACCTACAAGCAAACACAAACAAGCACACAAAAACAAATTCTGACTAGAATGGACTCCAGAAAGAATGAAAGAGTCTTGCAGCCAGCCTTCTCTTCTTTCTCCCCTCAATTTCTCACGATTCTCATTTACCCCCACACACACCTCTTCTTTTTCTTCTGTTTTTGTTGCTGCTGCTGTTGCTGTTTTGCTTGCTTGCTTTATTTTTTTGAGACAGGATCTCACTATGAGACCCAAGCTGGCCTCTAACTTGCTAGAGAAACAACCAGACTGGTATCAAATTCAGAGATCTGCCTAACTCTGCCTCCCAAGGGCTCTGATTAAGGGTGTGCCCCACCATATCTGGTCTGGGTTTTCTTTTTCTTTTTCTTTTTTTCTTTTTTTTTTTTTGTCTGTCTGTTTTTGAAACAGAGTCTTGCTATGTAGTCCTAGCTGGCATTGAACTTACACTCTTCTTGCCACTACCTCCCTGGTGCTAGAGTTACCAGTGTGTGCCGCTATAATTTGCTACACAGAACTCTCTTCCCAAGAATGTTGTTGTTCTATCCAAAGCACCTTGTCAGAAGAACAGGGCTCTGCTCCTTCAGGGCTCTGTCCCTCCCACAGCTCACTAGCTGCTAAGACCCCGGGAGGACAGCTGCCCTGCACTTTCAACTCCATTTCACTGACATCTTTTGTGCTTTGCCCAAATTTTTCCATTTGCTCTCAATGGGAAGGCGCTCACATAGACACAAGCTAGTTCATCCTAGTGAACAGCAGAAGGGCAAGGGCTCAGCCATGTCCCTCCAAGTCTCAGACTCTCTGGCTCTTTGAGAACCTAGGATCTGGTGTGCTGGACAAAGTCCTAGCCCTAGGTGTCACAGATACCTTCCTCCCACACACATGCTGGCTCTGTCATCATCCCCGGGCTACTGCAGTGCCTCACCAAGCAAGATGCCAAATAAAGCCTCTACCGAATCTTCACACTGGATCCCAGGATTTGGTTTATTAAATTGTCTTCTGCCACAAGGACCACTGACTTACAATAGCTGTTGCCACAGCAACCAAGCAGCCAGCCTGCTGTTCTAGCTAACAGCCATGAACCTCCTGCTGGCAATTTGGCTTGGGGACAGCAGGGGAAGACATCCTGAGTGTACAAGAGGCTGGAACAAGGAGGGGAACTTAGAAGTGAGGGAGAGGGAAGGGGAAGGAATTCGCCAGGCACTAGCTCAGCACTTGTGGAATTGTTCCACAGTTCAGGGTGGAGGAGGCTGCAAGTGACTGGTACCAGAATAGTCCCTACATCTTCTAGTGATGCAGGCCACCCCTCTCAGATGCCTCTTTTGTGAGGAGGAGGGGCCCTGGGGCAGCAAAGAGCCACACAGCAAAGAGAGAAGAGTCCTGCCAGCACAGGACACCCACCAAGCCAGGGGCAGTGTGCCTCCAGGTGGGTCTTGAGTCATGACCCCTGTGCCCACTGACTGTTTCCCAGAGAAAGGCTGCCTGAGGGATTATCTCCCATCTAAAGTACAGCTTATGACTAGGGGTTGTGAAGTCCCAAGGTACGAATTCAAGACCTGTCTCCTCCACTTGCAAACTGTTTAACATTAGGCAAGTTGACTGGGTGGTGGTGGCACATGCCTTTAATCCCAGACTCAGAAGGCAGAGGTAGGCAGGTCTCTGCGAGTCCCAGGACAGCCAGGGTTACACAAAGAAACCCTGTCTCTAAAACAACAACAACAAAAACCAAAAAACCAAACCAAACAAACAAAAAACATAAGGCAAGTTGCTCAACCTCTCTGAGCCTTGATTTTTTTTTTTTTTTTGCCCCATGCTAAAAAATAGGGTGAACACAGTACCAATCTCATCCAATGATTTCAAGGATTGATGCTAAGTATGAAAAGGATGCAAGACCAATACCAAGTACACAGCGAGCAAGTGCTCAGTAAGCAGGAAGATTAATGCTATCACTACTTTGACCACAGACTATGACTACGTCAATTAGCAAAGCCAGAGACTGGGGCCATAAACAAGACTTAAGACACTGAGAATAACTAGTGGACCTCAGTAATGGGACATACAGTATAGTATCATTCTTTCATTCTTTTTTTAACTTTCTTTTTTTCTTTCTCTCCATTTTTATTTAAATTAGAAACAAGATTATTTTACATGTCAATCCCAGTCCCCTCTGCCTCCCCTCCTCCCCTGCCCCCCCCAACTAACACCCTACTATCTCATACCCTTTCTGCTCCCCAGGAAGGGTGAGGCCTTCCTTAGGGGGGTCTTCAGAGTCTGTCATGTCCTTTGGGATAGAGCCTAGGCCCACCCCCTTGTGTCTAGGCTCAGGGAGTATCCCTCTATGTGGAATGGGCTCCCAAAGTCTATTCCTATGCTAGGGATAAGTACTGATCTACTACAAAAGGCCCCACAGATTTCCGAGGTCTCCTCACTGACACCCACGTTCATGGGGTCTGGATCAGTCCCAGCTATCAGTCTGGGAACCAAGAGTTACCCCTTGTTCAGGTCAGCTGTTTCTGTGGGTTTCACCAGCCTGGTCTTGACCCCTTTGTTCATCACTCCTCCTTCTCTGCAACTGGATTCCTGTTCAGTTCAGTGTTTAGCTGTGGTTGTCTGCTTCTACTTCCACCAGCTGCTGGATGAAGGCTATAGGATGGCATATAAGTCAGACATCAATCTCATTATCAGGGGAGGGCATTTAAGGTAGCCTCTCCTCTGTTGCTTAGATTGTTAGTTGGTGACATCGTTGTAGATCTACAGACATTTTCCCTAGCGCCTGATTTCTCTTTAAACCTAAAATGGCTCCCTGTATTATGGTATCTCTTATCTTGCTCTCCTCTATTCTTCCCCCTAGACAACCTTCCTGCTCCCTTATGTCCTCCTCATCCCTCCTCTTCTCCCCTTCTCATTCTCTAGCTCCCCTTCCCCCATGCTCTCAATTTGCTCAGGATGCTTCCAGGTTCTGGCTATTACAAATAATGCTGTTATGAACATAGTTGAAATAAAGTTACTAGTGGCTGAGGAGATGGCTCTGTTGGTGAAGCACCTGCTTTGTAAGCATTGAGGACCTGAGTTCAGATGGACAGCACGAATGTAAAATCCCTGTGTTGTCTTGTGTGGGTATGCTAGGGTGGTGGAGATGGGTGCACACCTGTAGCTCCTTAGCTGGTCAGCCAGCCTAGCTGAATCAAGAGCTACAGATTCCCAAAGCGTAAGGCAGGCAGTGACTGAAGAAGACATCTTTTGTCCACCTTGGGCCTTGGTTGGTCTCAAACGAGTGAGGTCCTGGGACCCTGCTTCAGCCTGAATCAACCACATATACACAAGCATGCATCACACTTGCTGTCCTTTACAGCTTTTTAAAACTATGCATCCCAGGCTGGCCTTGAACTCACTGGAGTCCTCCTGCCTCTGCTTCCCGAGGGGATTATAGGATGATTGATGTACCAGGCCAACTCAAGGGCGTACTTTGAACAGGTAAGCTGTACAGTATGTGGGTTAAATTTCAATGAAGCCATTCTTTTTTGTTATTTTTAAGCCTTAAAATGTGAATCGAAGTATGTAAAAACCACCTCTTCATTGGTCCGACCACACCAGACCTAGACTCCTGCAGTCCCTGCCCTCAGGAGGCTGAGGCAGGAGGATCACAAGACCTCATAAGTTTGAGACCAACCAAGGCAGAACAGTGAGACCCCCCCCATCTCAAACAAACAATATCAGCATGTAATAGTTTTATACAAACTAGCACCAAAAAGAGCAAAATAAAGGAAATGAGGTAGGAGCTGACAAATAGGACTATTATATAGAAGTCTGAGAGGCATACAGCTCATTGGACCGGGAGGCCACAGGGCCTCAATCTTTCAAACATACAGAGTAGAAATTGGTACAACTGCCAAAGAGGGTGAAACAATGAACGTGGCGGCATTATAGCGGCATATATTTACTTCGGGCTGCAGCAGCCCTGCCTTTGGAAACCAATGCCATGAACACTCTGTTGAGAGAAGTGATGGATGAGAAAGAAGGACAATACAGAATGAATTACTTAGGCGAATGAGAGGCTGGAGACAGCCAAATGTCCATCAGCAACTGTTTGGCAGGCTGAATAACTTACATATGGCCATATAACGATGAAATATGTAAACTATAAAGACAAACGACTAAAGAAAAATTCAGAGGGGGAGCCCAGAATGCAGTTCAGTGATAGAATACTTGCCTAGCATGTGCAAGGTCCCGAGTTCAATTCCTTAACCCGGGGTGTGGGGGTGGGGTGGAGACAGATGGAGAAAGAGTGTGTGTGTGTGTGTGTTGGTACTGTTTGGGCAACACTCCCATATGTGCCCCCAAAAGTCTAAATATTTTTAAAATCAGAGTATAAACTAACAAAAAGTAAAAAATTGTCTCAGATTGGTCTAACTGTGTACCCTGGGCTAACCTTTACCTTAGTTCTCCATCCTCCTCCTCAGCCTTCAGAGCTCTGGGATGGTAAGAGTTAACCATCATGCCTGGCCCCCCAGAACAACAGGGTAATATGCCTCCTTGTGTAAAAAGTGAGACAAGATGGTGTTTTAGGTTTTGAGGACCCCCCCCCACTGCCGTAATAAGAAGTCCTGATGAAAAGCTGATTAAGGGGGAAAGGGTTTACTCTGGGCCTCAGTTTCACAACTCAGAGAGCAGTCTGCCATGGAGGGGGAGGCATGGCATGGCAGCAGGAGCCTGATCATGGCTGGTCCCAGTCAAGAAGCAGAGAGCATGGATGAGTGCTCATCCAGTCCAGGGCCCTCTGGTCTCACGTCATGAACATAATCAAGATGATCGCCTACAGGACAGGCACACCCCAAGTGATTGGATTTGTCAAGCAGAAATAAACACTATCACAGGCAGTGAGTGTGTTCCTATTTTCTTACATGGGGGTAAAGAGATTCTGGAAGGCTCCATGGAACAGCAGGTGGGGATAGTACTTTCTGCAATGAAAACAGGTACCATTCTGTGATCCCTAGTTAGCACATTGTCTACTCAACATTACATGGAAATGCGCATACTTTAAAAGTGGAGTGAAGAGCCCAATGATATAAGCTGAGGTTTGCTATGAAATCAGAAGAAAAGTGCAAGTCTTCACGAAGCAGCAATAGTAGGATATTCACGGTGGACACTGGTGGCTGCTCACAGTTGAAATAGTTCATAACATATCACAACTTCAAAGATCCTCACAAGGATCAAAGAACAGAAACAATTCAAATGTCGATTAACCAGCTAATGAAAATCAATGTGTTGGGGGTGAGAGATGGCTCATCAAAGGGAATGTGCTTTCCCCACAAGCATGAGTTCAGATCTCCAGAAAGCCATGTGAAAACCCTGGTGGGCGCAGAGGACAGTGTGTAGTCAACAGGCAGGAGACAGAGAACTCCAGAGCAAGCCATCTGGCTGAGTAGCTGAAATGGTAGACCTTCATTCAGCAAAAGGTCCTACCTCTACATGCAAGGTGAACAGTGATTAAGAAAGACACCTGGTATCACCTTCAGGCCTACACACACGCACTCACACCCACACATGTGCTATGCAAATACACAAAGGAATGAAAAACAGCAGGCGGTGTATCCACACAATCAAATTCACCCATAGAAAGGAATATCACAGCTCTGAAGATGATGCTGAGGCAGGAGCATAGAGAGTTTGAGGCCAGCTTGAGCTACATCTTGAGTATTGAGCCCCTGGTACTGTTTGTTTGAAAGTGGGCTGGAGAGATGGCTCAGCAGTTAAGAGCAACGGCTGATCTTTCAGAGGGCTCAGGTTCAATTCCCAGCACCCACATGATGGCTCATATACATAAAACAGCTCCAGGGGATCCAGAACCTTCTTCTGGCCTCAATGGGCACCAAGCACACACATGGTGCACAGACATACATGCAGGCAAAACACCTAGACTCATAAAATAAACAAATATTTTTTATAAATTTTATTTAAATTAGAAACAATCTTATTTTACATAGCAATCCCAGATCCCTCTCCCTTCCATCCTCCCATGGCCCCCACCAACTCCCCCATCCCATCCCCCATCCACTCCCCAGGGATGGTGAGGCCTTCCATGAGGGACCATCAAAATCTGCCAAGTCATTTGGGGCAGGGCCTAGGCCCTTCCCTGTGTATCTAGGCTAAGAGAGTATCCCTCCATGGGAAATGGGCTCCTGAAGTCCATTAGTGCACTAGGGATACATCCTGCCAGAAGCCCCATAGACTGCCCAGTGCAACTAGCTGACACCCACGTTCAGGGGGCCTGGTTTGGTCCCATGTTGGTTCCCCAGATGTCAGACTGGGGTCCATGAGTTCCCATTTTCTCAGGCCAGCTGTTTCTGTGGGTTTTCCCAGCGTGGTCTTGACCCCTTTTTCATTCCCCCCTCTCTGAAACTGGATTCCAGGAGTTTGGCTCAGTGTTTGGCTGTGGATCTCTGCTTTTGCTTCCATCAGCTACTGGATGAAGGCTCTAGGATGACATTTAAGGTAGTCATCATTCTCATTATAGAGGAAGGGCATTTAAGGTAGCCTCTCCACTATTGCTTAGATTCCTACTTGGGGGGTCATCCTTGTGGAGCTCTGTACAGTGGCCTAGTGCCAGATTTCTCTTTAAACCTATAGTGGCTCCCTCTATTGATGTGTCTCTTTTCTTGCTCTCCTCTACTCCTCTCCTAACTCAATCTTTCTGATCCCTCATGTTCTCCCCTCCTGTCTCCTCCCTCCCCCCATGCTCCCCATTTGTTCAGGGGCTCTTGTCCCTTTCTGCTTCACTGGGGGATCGTGTATGTTTTCTCACAGTCCTCCTTGTTTCCTAGCTTCTCTGGAGGTGTGGATTGTAAGCTGGTAATCCTTTGCTCTATGTCTAATATCCATATATGAGTGAGTACAAACCATGTTTGTCTTTCTGTGACTTGGTTACCTCACTTAGGATGGTTTTTTAAAGTGGAAATGGGATCAGGATTTCAAGGCCAGCCTCAGCTACAGGGTCAGTTTAAGGCCATCTTGGGCTTCATGATACCCTGTGTCAAACAACAAGAACCTGGGCAGTAGTGGCACATGGCTTTAATCTAAGTACTTGGAAAGCAGAGGCAGGCAGATCTCTGTGAGTTCGAGGCCAGCCTGATTTGCCGAGCTAGTTTTAGGACAGCCAGGGCTATTACACAGAGAAACCCTGTCTCAAAACAACAAGAAGAAAGGAACAAAGGAATAACATAAAACTACATCATTGAGGAACTTTCTAACCTTATGAGAACTGGAAGAAGCCAAATCAGAAAAGCCCACAGTGTAGGTGTCCATTAATAGGAATCCCTCCAGAAGCAGTCCTGAGATAGTGTATGAGTGACTGCCTAGGGCTGGCCTAGGCTGGGAAATTATAGTGAGTGGGTGGGTGGGGGGGTATGGGATCCTTCTGCTGCACATGCTTGATTACAGTGATGGCTAGGTATCTGTAAATTTAGTGAAAGTCACAAAATTGGGCCAAAGCATAGTGGTATACCCCTGTGATCCCAGTTGGGAAACAGGCAGGAGAATCACAAATTTGACTTTAGCATGAGATACATGTCTTAAAACCACAAAGGCAGCCGGTTGGTGGTGATGCACGCCTTTAGTCCCAGAACTCGAGGCAGAGGCAGGCGGATCTCTGTGAGTTTGAGACCAGCCTGGTCTACAAGAGCTAGTTCCAGGACAGTCTCCAAAGCCACAGAGAAACCCTGTCTTGAAAAACAAACAAACAAAAAAACGAAACAAACAAACAAACAAAACCCACAAAGGCTGGCCAGGTGGCTCATTGGATGAAGACACTTCCCGTGCAATCCTGATGTTCAATCCCCAGAACCCTTATGGTAAAAGAAAAGAGGTGACTTCCACAAGAGACCTGTACCCCAATAAATAAATAAATAAATAAATAAATAAATAAATATGGGGAATTTTAAAAAAGCAAGATCACTGGATGGTAGGTATGAGAGAGGCTGGGCATTTCATGATGTAAATTACACCTCAATGAAACGGTTGTTCTATTTTCTTGTATTATGGTATGTTTGAATGCGTATGAATTGAAGGGGGTGAGCATATAAAGGGTATACATGTGTGGGGATGCACATATGTTCCCGAGGTTGATGCCAGGTGTCTTCCTTGATCTTTCTCCACCTTATTCACAAAGGCAAAGTCTCTCAGCTGTAGTCCTTGTATTGGTGTGCCAAGTGCTTTAATCACAGAGGCAGTTTCCTAACCCTTGGTGGGGTTTTGTTTCATTTTTCTTGATGGTGTGTGTGTGTGTGTGTGTGTGTGTGTGTGTGAGAGAGAGAGAGAGAGAGAGAGAGAGAGAGAGAGAGAGAGAGAGAGAGATATGAGAGAGAGAGAGAGTATATGAGAGAGAGAGAGAGATTGATTCACTTGGATGCCCAGGATGGAGTTGAACTCATGATAACCCACCTGCTTCAGCTTTTGGTGTTTTGACATATAGACATGTGCTAAGCAGTTTGGGGGGGTCTGTGTTTATTTTGTTTTGTTTTCATTGTAAAGGAATCAGGGCTTCTAAGAGATGATAATGGTGAAGAACACAAACCATAGTCTTGGACTCAATGGGTTAAAATGCCATCTCTCCTCGTGTAGCTGGGCTAGCTATTCCTCCCAAAGGTCCCATCCTAGAGTGTCCTGATGATAATTAACGCTTATCCTAATGTAGGTACTGTTCCAGGTACTTTGCAAATGACAGCCCAGTTAAATCTCACAAGTCTCTGGTTACAGAGAGGTTAGAAGACTAGCGCCCTGGTCACACAAGTCACCCAGCTAGCCAGTGTTAGGGTGAGTGGTCACCAGTATCATGAGCTAAGTAATTCGCCCACAGTGCAGCATTTACCTCCCAGTGACATCTGCCATTACCTAGTACAGGTTATTGAGAACTAAATGAATTCTCACAAAGTGCTAATATTCTCAATGCTCCCCGTGTGCGGGACAGGGAGAAAGCCACTATTAATGGAGTCACATGACATCTGTTTGTCTGATTGTATTTGAAGTGTCCAGGGAGAAAAGGGACAAGCCTACTTTAGAAATAGCATGAAAGAAAAGTGCTCAATTCCACCAAGCAGCTGTAATGGATCCCTTTCTTCTGTGGGCCAGACGTTGAAGGATGGGATTGTACATCGAAGTCAACACAATTCCTAGTGGACCTGCTTCTCCAGCAGCAGGAAGGCAGGGGACTGGGGACCTAGAGTCCAAGCTCCTCTAGCTGTTTGACCACATCAATGAAAGCACACCTGCCTCCTGCTGAGACTGAGCTTGTAAAACTGTAAACAAACAAACCCAGGACAAACAAACAACTCACTGGCAGGTGTCCTGAGGATTACCTGTGGTGACAGACACAGATTCAGGACAGGATGATGGAGACAGTTAGGGCCCTGTAAATGGGCAGTATCATCTTCTAGCTCATTCTCCCATCTCTCACCAAGGAAGCAGCACTTCACAGAGGGAGATGACCTGACTTTCTGCAATGAGAAAGGATTGCCTAACAGGCCCTCCTGTCATGATCTGGAGGGAACATGGGGGACCTCCCATTGTTCTAGGGAGGCATCTGCCAGCCTCCCCTCAGTGTGGCCTGAAAGTATGGACCAGGAGTAGCTGCCCATCGCCTTTGGCCAAGAGGAAGATGAAGCATTCAGGAGTTTAGGATAAGAAAGGTCATTATGTATAGAACCCATCATTCTCCATCTTCCCAGAGAACAGGGAAGCCACAAGGGTAGGCCTAGGAGGAAGGCTCAGGGTTGAACAGAAACATCTGCCTTGGGAGCCTGCCTGGTGTCTTCAGGAGTGGGGATGAATCTAGAGGCAATTAGGGGTTCCCCTCAAGCAGATCTCTGGGATAGCACTCCACCCCCTGCCCTGCCTTGACTAGCCTTGGTCTCTTCTTACTGGAGGAACAGAACCTAGCAGGGCAGCACCCTAATACAGGGGACCTGCTTTTATCTTGACTCAGGATAAGTCCTATTGGGAAAAGAAGAGATACCAAGCATAATGTCTAAGAGCACTAACTCAGAAATAAGACAACTTGAGTGGTGTGTCCCAGCTCTGCTTCATACCAGCTGTGTGAGCCAGGGCCGGTTATTTAACCTCTCTGTTCTCCAGGACATACCCCACAAAGGTGTGGGAGAAGAAAATGAGGTCCTGTGTATGAAATGCTTAGCATGCCTGGGTACACAGTGAACCTTCTGTAACAGCTACTACTCAGATAGTGTTTTGTGAGACAGACAAAGCCATCTACAGGTGGCAGTTCCCATTTGCAGCTCTTGTCTTGAAGGCAAATCCAGAAGTGTGCCCAGCAGGGATAGCTGAGCCCCATCCATGTCAGCAGAGTCTATGAGGTCATGCCCACTACAGAAACATAGGATCCCTGCAATGGGAAGGACATGGTGGCTCCTTCAGCGTTTGCATCCCTGGATGGCTGGTAAAGCAACTTGACATGCACATTTCAACATTAAGATCTTGATTGACAAGCCTCCATGCATCACCACGCTACCCACTTTACAGATGAAGAAAGGGAGTGTGAGGGGGCTGGTGAAGAAGCTGTCCCACATGACCTTGAGCCTTCCTGGCAAGGATGAGGCTGGTCCTGCCCAGTACACTCATTCATTTCCCTCCTAAGCTTCATGCTTGGTGAAGGAGGAGGAGAGACTTGACTAGGAAGGAGAGGGCCTTGCAGCCTGGGATGTGTCTGACCAAGATCAGAACAGTTGGGACAGGCCCACGTCTCACTGGATGATGCCTACAGAACTGATTTTCTTGGGTCACCCAGCATAGATTTACAGAGAGGTCAGAGTTGAGACCCCACAGCAGGCTTTGGAGGTCAGCCTCCAGTGTTCCTATATTGGGCTAGGGTTGTGGATCTGATGGTAGAGTGTTTACCTACCATGCACCAAGCACTGAGTTCTCTCCCCAGTGCCAAAACAAAGAAAAGAAAAAAAAACATGCCTGGTGGTGCACAGCTATAGTCTGGAGGCAGGCAGGAGGATCAGGAGTTCCAGGTCATCCTTGGCTACTTAGAAAATTCAAGGCCAGCCTGAGCTACATGAGATCCTATCTCAATAAAAAAAAAAAGCTCCTACATAAAATTTGAAAAACTAGTAAAAAGATACCCACACAGAAGCATCTTTCAAAAAGCATCTCCCTTCTCCCTCATCCCTTAGCTCTCAGTTGAAGACTATTGGAGTCAAGGGCTTATATGTGAAGTGAAGAGGATCCCCATACCAGCAGGTCTAGAAGCCTCCTGCCTGAGAGGCTCTAATTCTTCCCTGGCCCAGGGCCACAATATCCCAGGCACCATGTGTGTGTTCAGGGAGCTTATGGGTCCCAGATGCTATGGGGGCTTTCTTGGGTGACATTAACTTCCTTTAACACAGTTGAATTGTCACCTGTCAAAGGACCAGAGTGGACAGATAGGTGTTTAACTCTCTCCAGTGAGGGCTGAAATTGCATTTTCAGTCTCCAACCCCAATGTCAAGGGCTGGTGATTTTCTGAGGCAGTTTCCATTCAGGCTGAGGTTTGGCTGTGAGCTCAGAGCTGCAGTATTAAGGAATTTTCTTGAACCAGATTGAATGGTTAAGTTGCCTTTTTTTTTAGATTTTTTTTTTTTTTAGATTTGTGTGTGTGTGTGTGTGTGTGTGTGTGTGTGTGTTTGGATGTTTTGCCTGGATGGATGTCTGTCTGTGCACCATGTGTGTGCAGTGCCTGTGGAGGCCAGAAGAGGGTATCAGATCCTCTGGAACTTGAGTTACAGATAGTTGTGAGTTATCATATAGACAGTGGGAGTTGAAGCTGGATCCCCCAGAAGAACACCCAGTGTTCATCACTACTGAACCATCTCTCCAGCCCCAAGAAGTTCCTTTTAAGGGCTACACTCTTAATGGAGTCTGTCAATCCCCAGCAGACACCCTGGGTCAGTGAGACTTTACAGTTTCTGCAATCTTTTTATTTGCCTCTCAACAACGCCCCATCAACAGAGCTGGTCCAGCAGAGGGCAGTGGGACTCAGGTATGATGGATCCCGAGGCCTTTCTCTCCCCTCTCCTTCATATTTGCTGCAGAGCCATCCAGGATGGTGAGAGTCAAAGGGTCCCTGTCCTGGGAGTACAGAATTCCGGGAAGATAACTGCCTCCCAGGAGCTCACCTGGAGAGGTGCAGATCAAAGTGCAAACTCTAGGAGTCTCCAAACAGCAGATGAAGGGATTCTCTCCTTTCATGTATGGATCTGGGGACCAAACTCAGGTAGACAGGCTTGGCAGCAGGAGCCTTTACCACCTCAACCATCTAGCTGGCCTTCAGACAGGATCTCATTCAGCCAGGGGTGGCCTCAAACTCACTATGCAGCTGAGGGTGACCTTGGACTTGTGGTCCTTCTGCCCGAATCTCGTGAGTGCTGGGATTACAGATGTGTGCCATCACATCTGGCTTCAAACTGTTACACATCAGATCCCTGATAGATAACAAATGTGTTCACAATCAGTCAGTTAAAAAAAGATAATTGGGAGCAACTGAGCCCAAGAGTAGGGGAGCCTCAGAGCCATCCCCTATGCTTGGAGCACTGGCTTTCTGACAGGCACCCCTGAGGACAGCTGCACCAGGAAAGCACTGTGGAAGCCAGAAGGTGCCTCTGGCCGCTTCTTCCTGCCAAAAGGCAACCACAGGACAGCATGCTCTGGTCTGAGCTGTGGTCCTTCATTCTCTAAATACCAACTTTCCCACAGTCAAACCTGCTGAGGTTTTAAAAAACTGATTCCAGAGAGACCAAGAATTATCCCTTCTATGGAGTTCTGGTTGGTTAAACTCTACTGGCATCTTCTGGTCCATGGGGATGTGAGGGCTGAGGGCTCTTGAATCTACTTATCTCAGAGTAATTGCAGATGTGAACTAGCAATGTCTGGGCCGTGCTCCTAGGCATGGTTAGGTGTTCACCCCATGCAAAAGGAATGAAGGGCCACACCACCAGTCAACCCTGGGGAACATGCTGTGCTGGGGTTCCTGGCAGGAAGGCCATGTTCCTCATGGAGGCACAGAATAGCCACAGATATGAGGGTGGGCAGTGTTCTACAAAAGCTCACCTACCACCAATTGCATCATCTCTGTAACGGGGACCAAGTCTGCTCCAAATGACTCTGGCTCATTTTAATGCAGAGCAAATGTCCAGTGGCTTTTAGAAGCAGCAGTGTGTGGCTCTGCTTCCCAGGGATCATTGGCTGCACTGGTCCATGAGGGTGGAGGGAGCAGAAGCAGGGAACAAGGTTAGGGTGCACAGGAAATTTTGCTGGGAAGGGGGGGAATCTCCATGTTGCCGAGCTTTTGGAAAAAAGCTTCCAGGCCATGACAGACTGCAACCTCTGACCAGTCAGCAAAGCCTTCCAACAGCAGTGTGTAGTAGGGAGAGCAGGAGCTTAAAGCCTGGATGCTGGATTCAGAACTCCTCTCCCAAGGGAGCCGTGTTTCTTCAAACAATGGCTACTCCTTCCAGAAGTTCCTCCCCTGTCCCTCTGATTACCAGGCAGCCATCTAGGCCATTGTCCCTCCTTCTGCTGCGTCCTGTTAGACAGCAGTAGGCAGGACTCTCCAGGAGCAGGGGTAGCCCCATAATCAGTGCACCCCTGACCAGGCAGTTCACTGATCCTAGAAAACATTTTATCTTCCTAGAGCCAGGCTTCTAGGAAGGCTTTGGAAGACTTCAGGGAGAATTCAGAGCCCCTAGTGCTGTGTGGGGGCTTTCTCTGAATGTCACTAAATGCCCAGATCTGACAACATGAAGAATGTCCTACAGGACTGGTCTCTGGTTAGCATTTCTCACTCAGAAGCAGCTTCGTCATTTTCAAGCTGTAGTTTCACCTCAGATGGGAACACAAGCTCAATGTGACCTAAGAGAAAGACATATGGTGGCAGGGAAGGCAAGCTCTGCATTGGCCTGCTGCCTGGCAGATTGCTATTTGCCCTTGGGCAAGTCACTTAACCTCTCTGATCCAGTTTTCCTGCCAGCAAAATGAGAGGTTGGAAATAATTCCTGTTCACGTATTTCTTATGTATTCTTAGTGTAATTAGATACAAGGAAAAAAAATCCTGGGCTCATGAAAAGGAGCCCAGCCTCCGTAAGCAGTTGTGATGGCTAGACTAGATTTCTAGCTACACCACTGGGGAGCACCCTGCCCTGCTTGGTCCTAGGCACTTGGTAAAAGAATGCTTACCCAGCAGTGGGAGGAGCGATGCTTTTTCCTGCACTGGAGCCCACGAGCCACCCATCTTAATACCCAGCCCAGAAGACACGATGAGGCTTGTGGCCTCTGCCCTTGAGGAGTCCACAGGGACTTTACCTCTAGGACTCCTGCAGCAGAAAGGTCAGCAATGCCAACGTGACTGAACAAAAGGGGCCCCATGAGAACAAAGGAGGCACAGGGACAATCACAGATCCCTTCTATGAGACCTACTGGGATAAAGCATTCCTTGACTCTTCTTGGATATTGACAGGAGTTGGGTACGGGCTAGCCAGATGTTTGGCATGCTGTGGAGCTCTGGGCACACGTATTCCACACTCTGGGCTAGAAAAATGGTGAAGCGTGGTTTTTGAGACAGCAAATGGGAGGAGGTTGCTATGTTCTCAACCTCTGACCAAGGGGAGGAGAGAATGGGGAGACTTCACAAGGTCCTGGGGAGAGGTGGCCCTCTCGTGTACCTTGTACAGGGAGGGAAAAGGACTTTGGTCCTGAGGTTGATTTCTGGGTTTAAGTCTTGATCTGCCTATACCAACTATGGGATCTTGGAGAAGTCATTTATTTAGCAGGTCATTCTTCAGTGACCAGTTCCTGAGAGGGAGGGCCAAGGGATCAAAAAACAAGAAATAGGAAATCTTAACATCACATGGGGAGATGGACTGATTGATTGATTGATTGATTGATTGGGACAGTGTCTCCCAGAGTCCAGGATGACCCTGAACTCACTACATAGCTAAGGAGAACTTGAACTTCTCATTGCTGTCACACACCACCATGAAACACCATGGTCTAAAGTTCATCTCACTGCTGGGTTGAGGTGGTTTCTTTGTTTTCTTACTGCACAGTATCCCATCCCCAGTGAAGGTCTGCTCCTTTTGAGTAGCGTATCTGGGACGCATTAAGGAACATGGAGACTTTCTCTGCCATTGTCAGCAGCTGGGTGTTTGCAGAGGCTGAGCCAACAGCAGGGGCTCTTGCCATCCTACATCCTACCCGGTCCTCCACCCTCCAGCCTGAGCACCTAAGACCACCTCTTCTTCACCCTAGTCCTTCCTTCGTGCTATGAATTACTTCCTGTACCCATCCTGACTTCAACAGACAGGGCACTTTCCCTTGTGAGTTGTGACATCACAGGGCAGCCATCATGACATGTAGGTGTCTCCACAGGCTTGAAGCGGGGGACTCTAGATGAATCCAGAGTCTGTTGGCAGATAACCTGCCATCTCTGACTCAGGGTCCTTATCTAAGAAATGGGGACAGTGACACACAGCTCAAAGGCTTGCTGAGAAGGTTGAAACTGATGTAGCAGGTGCACACTGAAGTCAAAAGTGCTCTGTCCCTTGTCCTTCCCCATCTATTCTCAAACCAGCAACTCCCAGCGACCCCCCAGCATTCTAGCACGGACATACAAACCAAGCGAGGGACATGCTAACAAACGATGATTGTCTGAAGCCTTTGAGTCTGGGCGAGATTTGTCAGGGAACATTAGATAATGAATATACGAGTTAACAAATTACAACTTATCACTATCAGCTTGTACAAGAGTGCACAGAGCCGGACGTTGGTGGCACACGCCTTTAATCCCAGCACTCGGGAAGCAGAGGCAGGCGGATCTCTGTGAGTTCGAGGCCAGCCTGGTCTCCAGAGCGATTGCCAGGATAGGCTCCAAAGCTACATAGAGAGAAACCCTGTCTCAAAAAACCAAAAAAAAAAAAAAAAAAAAAAAAAGAGTGCACAGAGCCACTCTGATAGGCTACAACCTCATCAGAGACCTAAGAGAGCCCCAAATGTTCTTACATCCGTGGCAACCTGCTTTCAAGGAAATAAGAAGGAAAATGGAGTAGCCCTTTTTTCCTACACTTTGCAGGTTCCTGCCCGCCATGGTCTTCTGGCCATGTTCTGGTGACCAAGTTCAATTGACAGAACCCATGGTGAGAGGAGAGACTAACTCCCAAAAGCTGTCCTTTGGCCATCACATGTGTACTGCAGCAATCACACATAGACACCCCCACCCAAACACACACTATTAATGATAAAATAGATACATTGGTCAGTGTTTCAAAGCATGTCCAGTTTGTAAAGTGGAGATGACTCACTCAGTAAAGACCACCTCATGTGACACTGGACTAGTTCGTGCAAGGCCCATGTTCAACAGCGCCTTTCCAAGTCCCTTTCAGACACAGCCAATCAATCCCTCAGCCTCAGAGTCCTCAGTGCAGTGCTCCAGCTACTACTTCCACAGGGTCTGATCCAGAATGACCTCTGAAGCCTATCTGTCTTTCTGGCTCTAACAGGACAAAGAAGAAACACCAAAAGCAACAGACTAGGGGAGTAAGAGGCTTCCCGCCTCCATTGCTTCCACCTCTCCTCCAAAACCCATTCTCATCACAGTGAGAACTTAGAAGGGACTGAAAGGAAATTGTGATTTTAATGATGGTATGAGGACGAGGGCCCATGCTGAGAGGAGTGCTGTGTGGCAGTGGATGACAGTGTACTGGGAACCAACAGCTCAGCAGCAGGTGGACTGGGACAGATTAATCGAGCCGTCAAGGTAAGCAAGACACTGCCTCGCTCTTGCTTACCTTGATAGACCTCCTTCTGGGGGCAATGTCCTAGCACCCGGGAGAGTGTCATGAAACTATGCAGGTGCCAGAACTTTCTAGTGGGAACAGGACATAAGCCACATATGCAATTCAATTCAAGCTTCTCCAGTAGTCAGTTTTAAAATGGGGGTAAAAAGGAATAGGTGAAATGAACTTTAATGGTTGACAGGAGGCTGGGGACTCCACTCATGACAGAGCCTGTGCTTGGCATGCATAAGGCCTTGGGCTCAGTCCCAGCTCCCAAGCTCCAAATAGTATCATTTCAATACAAAAAAAAAAAAATAGTGAAGTTATTTGAATTCCTTTTCTTGATGCTGTCTTTGAAATCCAATATATATTTTTATAGTATGTTTCAATTTAGATACAAGGATTTCGCCAGAAATAGCCTGTCTTGAGAATTCATAAAAAATTACAGTTAAAAATGTAGATTCTACATATAGATTTTTTTAAACATTCCCAAAAGTTTTCCAACAACTGAAATCAGTGTCTGTTTTAAAGTTTAAATCAATAAAAATTAAATAAAACAAAAGATTCAGTCTTTCAGTTGCAATAGCCACATTCAGTGTGCCCAAGAGAAACAAGCGTCTGGTGATGGCTTCGAGGACTGTGCAAGCATGGGTGTGTGGATCTGGTGAAGGCAACTCTGCCCACTTATGCAGAGGCACCAGCCTTGCTCCTGACCTTGTAAACATTCTCAGAACTTTGAGGTCAGCTCCCCTGATACTCCTGTCCTGTCCTGCCCCACCTCTGTCTAGGTCATTGCTTGGCCCACCTACTTGCCTGGTGTTGGCTTCCAGTTCCCTCCAGCTCTATACTCTGAACCCTCAAACAGGCTCACCCCCAACCTCACTCTGAACACCCCAGCCCAGGTTTCTGTCCAGGTCTGGTTCAGGGACTCTACTTATCTGAATTATTCAGGAGATGCTGTATTCTGCTAAATAAAAAAGGAAAACTGGCACTCTTGGGGTACACCCAGGAATGAGCTATCAACTCGAGACTTCTGGTGTTCTGAGGGGGGAAGTCCTGGCTATTTTTACGTTCTCATGAGGTGGGACCAAGATGCCATCTGCATTCTCCCTGGAAATTCCTTACAGCTTACTGTTGCAAAATACCTTCCAGGACTGAGGTCTTTGCCCTGTCTTTTGATTCCTTCTTTATCTACTGTCTTGGGTTGGTGAATGATTTAAGCATTGTGCTTCGTCCTAACCACTTTACTCCTCCAAGCCACCAAAACCACAACAGGCATCACTAGTTGATCACATGTTCTTTCTCCACGAACCTCAGATTGAGCTCTCCCTCAACCCCTGGGATACTGCCCCAAAGCCCTGCCCCCATAACCTAATCCCAGTAAGAGATTTCACAGGAGGAGAAAAAAAAGATGGCCCCACACCAAGAAGCAGGTCCCAGACTTCACAGACGAAAACAACAACAGCAAAAACCTGTCAACACACAAATACCAGCTCCCTATTCCCGTCCCCAGAGCTGACTGACTTGGCAATGTTGGAGAGTAACACAGTTCCCTTCCAGAGGTGGCACCTGCAGGCCAGAGCTTCAGAATTTCTTGCTATGAAAGGCCTTGAGACATGAGCAGCTCTCTCTAACTGCATCAGAGAAGCAGGGAGCCAGAACAGCTGTGACAAGGTAGAGACAAAACTGAACTCTGGAAGCAGTGTCTGACTGTCACTGGTCTGCAACTGACCTGTGGGACCTGAACCACAAAATTAAGGTCTTGCAGACATCCAGGGACACACAAAGTCCATTATCCAAATGTGAGCACTGGGGAAGCCACTTGAACATAAAGGATGCAGCAGCCCCTGCATCCATACCTCACTGAAAGCAGGTGAGTGGGGTCCCCTATCCTGCTAGCCTTGGTTGCCCTAAACAAGTGACACCTCTCCATCTGGAGACAGCCTCAGCCCTCAGAGACTCAGGAAAGAATCCCAAGGTGCACTGCCAGAATGCAGAGTCTCAGCTGCACCTGAAGAGAATACCACCAACCACACAAGGAAACAAAGGAGGGCTTGATCAGACAACCAGTCGCAGCACTCTCCAGCCCACACAAAGCACTCTCTAGAGACAGGCCTCCCATCCTGCCCCACTCCAGTGCTTCAACAAGGGCCCCATTCTCCTGTGCCATTTACAGACACCAGCACCCTCCCTTCCGCCTCAGGAGTCCCACACCATACATAACACACACACACACACACACACACACACACACACACACACACACACACACCATAACACATGATTCCACAGGACACAGGTTACATCACACACAAACACGTGTATAACACACTTGAAACATATGCCACACACACCCACACCCACACACTGTACGTAAGTATTTCACTAATCCCACATTCTAAGGACAAAGTGTTCCAAGCCATAGAACATGAAACAACACTTACAAATAGATGTGATCATCTTGCTGGAAAATGATTCTGAAATGAATGACACAGTTCCCTGACTTACCAAGCCTGCACACTGAATATAATTTATCACTTCTTGGCGATTCGGGGATGTATGTCTGAGCCTGTCTTTACCACAGCCCTTGAAGTCTAAGGATCTGGCCTCTGCCTTGGCTGTTTCCTTGCTCAGGCTGCCCTAGCCAAGGACACCAAGCATTACAACCTCCAGGGATGGGGATTGCACTCAGCTGTCTGGAACACTCACTCTCTCCCTAGATGTCTGCATGGCTCAGTCTCTTTCTATTCAGGCCTCTGCTCAAATGCCAACTTGTACCAGAGAGACCCTTCCTGGCCCCATTCATCCATTTTTTTTTCTGCCTTCTTGCATTGCTTTATTTTACTTTCACATACTTGCTACTACCTATCTCCATATGTTTATTGCCTGTACCAGGACCCACGCTCCCTAGACTATACCTGTTTTTTAATGCTTGTAACAGTCCTGGCACATAGTACATGCACAGTAAACAACAGTCAAGACAGTGAATAAGGGATGCATTTGGCATTTTGACCAGTGAGTATGTTGAACAGCAGTCAGTCCTATTTCTGTTTGGCCCTTTGCTGTCATCTGTCACTTCTCAGAATGTCTGCAGCTCCCAGGGACTCCATTGTCTTCCTTCTGCTGATTTTCTGGGATTTGTAACCAAGGAGAAGCTAAAAGTTGCCAAGCGATGACCAACCTGCTGAACTACTTAAACTGATATTTCTAAACAATATTTCTTCCCAGGCTGGCCTGAGGGCAATCGGACACTGTCTTCTGCTAGCAATGGTCTGAGTACAGGTCCCTTCTAGCTTCCAATTCCTGTGAATTGTGGAAAGGTCCAAGGCTACCTGGGGGCACTGGGGACACATCGACAAGCACGCCCTTGCGCATCCCACACGCACTCACACACCTTCAGCAGTAGCAGCCACATGGCCCCACCAGCCAGTGGGAGACTATGTTTCTTATGGAGATGTCAAAGTTTCCAACACTTCAGTAGACTGGCTTTGGTATGCCTGGCCCTCTGGCCTTATTCTCTTCTTCAGTAAGAGCAGGACTTGAGCCCAAGGGAAAGGCTCCCTTATCTTTGCTGTCTGAGCTGGGAGAGAGCCTTACGTGTAGCATAAAAACAAAAACAAAAAACCAAGGTTCTTCTGTTTGTCCCCTTAGCCAAAGTACCCACAATGTCCCAGTCACTCCTGGTTCTAGATGTTCAGCAAAGTCCTTTGTGTGGCCCTGAATCTCTGGCAGACTATCCACGGGTGTGGCTGAAACCTTGAAGGTAAGGACACAGGCACTCCTGACTTCCATAAACCAGCAGTGGTGGTGGTGGTGGTGGTGGTGGTGGGTGTTGACAGCCTCCATTGCCCTGGAAAGTAAAGGCCAAGACCCTGGTAGAAAGAACAGGCAATTTGCCAGTGGTACTTAAGTTGGGTCAGGAAGCAGATGTGGGATGCATGAAACTGCCATGCAAAAGACACCAAAGGAAGCACTAGTTAGTGTCTGCTGCAGGACATCTGCTGAAGCCCCGCCCCCTGGCTATTCAGCTGAGCTGGGGACCCTGCAGGCTTCCCCCTCCCTCCCTGCTGGGCTGCTCTGAAGTAACAGAGGGGAGGCTCACCCAGCAGCTGGAGGTTCCTTTATTCACCCTCTTCCCCACAGCCCCGTTGTGCTAGGCCAGCCTTGCTTCTCAGGGCGCCAGGTCTCCCGCTGTGCAATAATTGGACCCTATTTCATGACAGAGAGTCTTTTTTTTCTCCCCTACCTGCTGCTATTGGAAGCATTTATCTGCTGACTTGGGCCTGTGGAGAGACACCCTGGTGGGCCTTGAACTATGTAGGCTGGTTCTGGAAGAAAGCTTTGCCTTCTGCTACAAAAAGATCTCTCTTCCTGCATCAGCACCCACTGGCCCATTCTAGTCCCTGGACCCAGTCTCCAAAGAAAGTTAGTTCTAGAACCACCTCCAGGTGGCAAGGAGACAAACAACTTGGCAGTAGAATTGGATGCCACTGGGCATCCATTTGCAACCTGTATGCTTATGGGCATGTGCACACACACACACACACACACACACACACACACACACACACCATCACACACACAAACACACACATACACACACCATCCCTCACACACACACACACACACACACACACACACACCACACACACACACACACACACACACACACACACACACACACACACACACACACACACACACACCATCACACACACAAACACACACATACACACACCATCCCTCACACACACACACACACACACACACACACCTTTTCAATAGCCAGCCTGTTTCTATCCTGGGTCTGTCCTCCTACCAGCCCATCAAAGCACCAAAATCTCAAATCTCTTAAATAAAGTAGGAAAGAACACTGTGCCTGAAATCCCAGTCCTTGGGGAGGCTGAGACAGGAGGATTTAAAAGGCTATAAAATAAGAACCTGTCTCAAAATAAAATAAAATGGTCAAGTGTCTGCACGACCTTCTGAATGCTTTATATTATGTCTAGTTTTAAATTTTTTTTACTTTTAATTATGTGTATCTGTGTGCATCTGAGTGTGGGTTTGTGCAATTTGAGTGCAGTGCTCTTGGAGGCCAGAAGAGCCCATGGATCTGGAGCTGGAAGTTATAAGCAATCAAACCTGGTTCCTCTGGAGGAGCAGTACATGTTCCCAATTGCTAGGCCATGTTCCATGTCTGGATTCTTACACCGTGACTACAATGTAAATATGAGTATCCCTTCTAGAGTATCGTTTACAGAATAACAAAGTGGGAGAAGCCTGTACATGCTCAGCACAGATACAGTCCCCCCCACCGACAAGCATTTTGACTCGTGATGGTGAATGCACAGATGTAGACCTGAAGAGATGGGAGGTGGGGAAGCCAACCAGGATCTTGCCAGGGAAAAGCCAGCTCAACAGATCTAGAGTCTTAAACATATCCTATCTAGCACACTCACTGGACAGATCACAGATAAGCCTCAGTTTACTCCTCTGCTAACTGCACATAATGTTGGCACCTAGCTCACGAGGCTGTTGAGGGAGGGAACTCTGAGCTAAAGCTTGGGAAATATTTGTCCGATGTCAAAAGTATCAAATGCATATAGCTATCATCAGTGTAACACAGGGCAGGCAGCTGTTACGCAGGCTGGACTAAGTGGCCTGAATCAGTTCTCAGAGCTAGCAGAGTACAGTCTGAGACTGTCCAGTGCAAGCCTGATGTCTAAGTGAATCAAATTTGGTGCTCCGGTGGTCATTAATTGACCTCACATGAAAGCTTGTTGCCCCTGCTCATTTCTGGAAGGCTTGGGTCTCGGGCTGTCCATTCTCCTGTGACTTTGTTCTGCTGGTCATGGGAAGGTGCTCTGGGTTTCCTGAAGAAGCAAGCCAGGCATAAATCTCTAATCTTCTGACTATAATGAACCACTTGGCTACAGGCTCCCCTCTGACCTCAAGGTGGTTTCTTCCATTACAGCGCGACCGTTCCCTGGGCAGCTTAGCCAGCATTGCACCCTTGCCCCCTCTGTGTCCACTTTAAATGGTATTTCTTTTCCCTCTCAGAGCATCCTCTGCTTGCTGAGCTAACAAATACAACCACCACAGAAGGAAGTCAAGTCCCTCAGACCTCCCAGCATCCAAAGTGATTTTCCCCCTTCTAGAAATCTACCATCTGTTTATCAAAGCACTAACAAATCAGTCAATTATTTAACCCAAATTGAAGAAAAGACTAACAAAGGTGTGAGAGGGTATTTTGTCTATGGTTACTCAACATGGTCTCAATTTAGCTGTTATCCTAATACTCAGGAGGTTGAGGCAAGAATGTTTTGAGTTCGAGACCAGCCTGGGCTATTCTGTGTAGGGGGATATGCTGATCACCCCCACTTGGAGGCTGGCACAGGTGACGCTGACCATGCACACTTGGGCGTGGTCAGAGTGATGAAGCAAGGCTTTAAATATGGGGGATGCATGTATTCGGCTCTCTTTTCCCTCTCTCGCCTGGCTGTACAGGACTGGCTCCGTTGAGTGAGTACTTCCTAATAAACCATCTGTTTTCAAACTAGTTCTGACTCCACTACGATCCACATTAATTGAATTCCACTTTAATTCTGTCTCAAAACAAATAAGCAAACAAACAACAACAAACCAAATGAACAAAAAGAAAGAAGAAAGACAGGAAGAAAATAAAAGAAGTTCTGGTTCAGAAAAAAAAAATGTGCCTAAACCTTTCATGTGTTTAAACAGGAAACCATTATCTTAAATGAGTACATCCCTACTGAAACCACCCAAGATAGTTTTGTTTTTAAACAATGTAAAATGAAATTCTATGAAAGACCTTGGCCTCTTACTCATGCCTGTTAGAGAACTGGTATATGGAAAACCTGAATGCAGAACCAAACAACTATAGACTACAACCCCAGCTGGTCTGCCTCCTGTATCAGCTGGCATCCTCTGCCAGTGTACATCAGTGTAGGTTCAAGGGGATGTTTCCAAATACGCTGCGTGGCCCAGCACAGTACAGCAAGAAAAAGTGGCAAACCTTGCCACATGGTAAAGCTGACAGAGGGATGCAGTCAGCTTGAATCCCAGCTTCTCTAACCAATCTGCACATCAGAATTTGTGGCGCACAGGCTGAGAGCAAGACAGAATATCGAGACTCAGGGCCTCACTGAGAAATTTGGCCATAGGGTTGCCATGCCGACATCCCACAATGCCAAACAAGCTCTCCAAGGTCCAGAAGCAACTTGGCTGGCTTTGAACAGGCCAGATAACAGGGTGAAGGCAGAGTTGCCTTCAGGATGAGTCTCACACAGACCCTCCCTTTCCGGTTTCAGCTCTCTGGTTCCCGGGGGAGTGGTGATGATGTCTGTCTGAATTTGCTCAGCCTCTGACAACAGGGCTGGCCACCTCACTCTCTAAGAATCTGAAATTAAAGTCCAACTCAAAAAAGAGATGTTTGGAAATGGCTGACGGTGAATAGCTACCAAAACTTTTAGAGAACAATCAAATCTTCGGCAGTACCCTTTTAAACTGAACAAAGGGTCCACCCCCTGAAGATACCCAAGCCTTGCCTTTCTACCTGGGTCAGGTTGGAGCTGTGGTTAAGTAATAAGGGGATCTGGAGCTGGAGCTGTTCGCTGCTCCTAGTGAGCAAAAATCCTGTGGCACTCCTTTATCAAAGAGGTACTTATTAACTCTTGCTGCGTGTATCAATGAGGGAATGCAAAAGGCATCCAGCATGGCCCTGTGTGCACAGCGTGTATGCAGCTGAGAACCACATGGAAGTGAATTACTCACGATAGGAACACAGTGCAAGACGGCATCATGTGCAGCCTGCAATCAGGCCCGATGCTGGCAGGAGAGGCATCCCAGGCTAACACCTAAGAATAGCGATTGCTCTGGCTGTGCTCCCAAGTAGCAAGAGAAGACTCTGTCACTCTGTTCCCTGGGACTTCCGTTCTTGCTTTTTTGTCCTGTGCCTTCACTTCCCAGCTTCCCAGCTCTCTCTAATTCCCCTGAACACTTTACAACGAGCTTCTGGTCTCAACCCCCTACCAGCAATAAATCAGCTGCAGGAATGAGGGGCAGGGAAAATGTTCACTAATGCCCTCCCCCCATAACTTCTAAATATCATCCCTCAAAATGTGTGCTGGGATCCCACCAATAGTGCCCCCAATATACACACATCCCATTCTGGGACTCTCATCTGAGAGGCACAGGAGACAGGTGTCCCAGGCAAAGTAGGGGTTCGGGCTTCATGCATCAAAAGCTACAGCAGGTTCTCTATGGTCTCTGCTCTCTTCTGCCTCCCAACCCTTCGCCTCCTCCTCTTCTAGATGACAGCCACCTCATGTCAGGCCATCAGAGAAAGGGGCGGGGAATCTGACCAGCCTGCCTCACTCCTATCATGCCGCTGGCCTTAGGCTGTGTTCCCTGAGACCAGGGCTGAAGTCATCTAGGACTAAGAATAGGGCAGCAGAGACTCAGTGTGGGAACTCACTGGAGTCTAGGGCCACCAATGTTTTTGTTGTTCCTGTTCCAAGCAGTCAGTCCACATAGATCTCAGGGCCCTAGCATGTACAGGTTTTTCCAATATTCTACCCTAAATCGGCAAGTGCTCTGGAAGCCGTGTCCCTGGTATGGGACAAGTGGACTTCCTAAGCAGTGTTTGTAGAGATGCACCACAACTTAGAATCTAGGCTAAAACACAAACATAAGGACCTAAGGTCTCCTCCCACCAGACCCAGAAAGTGATTCCATCTCTAAGTTTTCACATGTTTGTTGGCTTTTGTTTGACTTTTCAACACAGGTTTTCTCTGTGTAGCCCTGGCTGTCCTGGAACTCATTCTGTAGATCAGGCTGGCATCGAACTCATACAGATTCGCTTGTCTCTGCCTCCCAAGTGCTGATATTAAAGGCTCAGTCCACGACCACCTAGGTTACTTCTTTTTCAGTCCAGTGATGTGAAAGAATGTAGGGCAGGATAGGACTGTGGAGGGGTATCTACAGAACTACCTCATATTCTTGGATTTCACTAAAAATTGTATTCCCCTGGGTACAGGTGTCAGTACTCCTGGCCTTCTGCCTTCTGGGAGAGCTCCTGTCTCCTCTTCCCCGGGTTCAGATCTTTCCGGTTCAGAATCGCACCCTCCTCCACTCCCCTACTCCCTCACAGTTCTTTGCTCTTCCTTCTGGCCCTGGTCGCACCAAGCTGCTCCTGCCCAGAAATGTGTCCTAAGAGGTCACCTGCCCCCATAGGAAGAACACTTCCTTCCCAGCGGTCTCGAGAGTAGTCCCAGTCTCTTTCCTCAACAGGTGCTGGGCTTGGTAACACGAAGCCATAACCAGCCGACCAGGCCAAAGTGTAGACAGAAACGCCCCCTGCAGGCTCCACAAGCCCCTACCCGGGTCTACTGTGCAGCTAAGTCCTGCCCCCACTCCTCGCTCCTCGCTCCAGCTCTGCCGGGGCTCCTGGAGTGCTACACCGCTTTTGTTTCCCCGGCTCTCTCAGACGTCAGGAGGGTGATCTCATGAGAGGGAATTGCCCAGCCCAGGCGCATACACTGTCCCCTTCTTCTGCAGACCCTACTGTTGGGGGAGCGCATACAGGACAAGCCTTCTCTGGGGCTCCGGGGAGCTAGAAAACACCTCTGGGGAAGAGGGGGGGGGGGTCAATGCCGAAAAAACAGATCCAAGTTGATCTGGGATGAGGAGGCACTAACTAAGCCAAGGGCAGCGCTCTGCGACCCTTCCCTACCCACGCCACCACCCGGCGTCCTTTACCCCTGAGGCTGGAGACCGGGTGCGCACCGCCACCTACGCGCTCTTGCTGCGCTGTGTTCCCACCACCCGCTCGCTGCACTCCAGGGCCAGGCGCCTTCTGGGGATGGCAAGGCGCCCGCAGCCCCCCAGTCCCCAGCCCCGGCGGCGCGGGGCCGCGAGAGCCGCCACGTTCCCAATCGCGCGCGCACGCCGGGCCCACCAAACTTGCAGCACTTTCTCCCTGCCCCCACACGCTGTCACCCTCCCTGCATCCAAGCACCCTGGCCCCTCCAGGCCGGCACAGGTTGCCATAACAACGGGCAGGAATTCTCGAACATATACAAAGCCTGAACGGCTCTCGGGGCACGCAGCCCCCGGCCGGGCCCCGCGCCATGGGCTAACAGCGCGGGGCAGAACGCGAGCCACTGCTCACCCGGTGCGCAGAGTGTACTCACAATGAGCGGGATGGTGCGGTCCTCACGGAGCTGCTCCGGTCTCCCGCCGGCCCTCTGCGCGCCGCGGCCGCCCGAGGATGCTGCATGGGCTCGGTTGTCCTGCCATAAGTAGTAGAAAGTGCCCAGGATCCAAGCTACGGTCAGGATGGCGATGGCATTGGCTCGGATCTTCCTCATGGTGGGCGGACGGGCGCCCCGCGTGGGGCCCGGGGCCGGAGTGCTCTCAGGGCCGGGGCGGGGGCGCTCACTGCCCCAACTGTTTATCGCTCGCGCAGGGCTGCTCAGTCCTGCAGAGCAGAAAAAGGAGAGAGGTGGTGGTGGTGGGGAGGTGATAGGAAGAGACAGGAGCGCGGAGCGATCCTCACGGTCCTAATGCCCTTCAGCCCCGAGCGCGCGCGGCCCCGGTCGTCCATTCATTCGCGCGCCTAGCGGGCTCCGCGCTCCAGACGCCGCGGGCGGCCCGGGGCGCTGCGCACCGGCTGAAGAGCGTGCCCGCTGGGAAGTAGCGCCGGCTTTCCTCCCGCACCCGGGGCCTCGGCGAGACAGACGCCCGGACAGAATGGCGACGGGCCAGAGTCGGTCTCAGCTCCCAACGCTCGGCTACCCCCTCTACGGTCCGCTGCCCCCGCGCGGTCCTGCTCTGTCTGTCCACCCACACTCACCCCACCGCCGAGCAGCCCTGAGTCACCGGCGGCGAAGATGCGCGACCCCTGGCCTTGGCTCGCGTCGCGTAGCTGCAGTTCCGGGCGGCGCTGTGAACTGCGCTCTGGCGTGGGGTTCAAGGTGTGTTCAACGAGTCCTTCGAAGCGGGCAAGGCTGACGAGGAGGCAGAGTCTTGACTCTGAACTGGAATCCTCGGCAACCCAGGATTCTCAGCCGCCTCGACACCGAGGCGGGGTTGGAAGCTGATGCACTTGACACTCGCGGAGAGCGAGATGAAGCTGCGCTGCCACACAACCAATGCAAGAACAGGCCCTGGACATCTTTCACTAGCCTGGGGCTTTCTCGGAGCTCCCTTCCGCCCCCGCTTCGCTGTTCCCTGAACAATCCTAAGGCATCATCACCATACCATTAGAATGAAGGGTGGCCACCGAGGGCTGGCTGAAGGGCTTGATTCATGGGCACAGCCCAGTCTATAAGCCTCTGACACTTTTCGACAAAGTACAAAATAAAGTGGTGAGAGACAGGCCAGACATCATTGAGAGTCTGATTGTGCGGAGGCCCTGGAGTTGGTGAGAGGTGAGAAGCAGGTGTGAATAATTCAGGCTCCAGGCAGAAGACAGGGCAGACTAGGGCCTGTCAGGCGTAGGCAGACACTCAATGAATAGCTGTGAGATACCGATGTAGGCATCGCAGAGGAAGAAATAATTTATTGCAAAGCAGTCTTTAGTAACTAACTAT